>NC_089768.1:29720000-29970000 GCF_040412425.1 Macrobrachium rosenbergii
GGGATCAGCAGAGAGATAAATCGCCTCCGACCGCTTCGTTTCGTTTCATCTTTGAAGCTGGAAAGGTTTTTTTTTTTCTTTTTTCTTATCAAAGAATATGTACGCACCTGATAATTATATAGTCGTTTCACTGCTGTAAAAAAAAAAATTGCCCTGAAATACCTTCAAGACATTTGTCTTCCTTAGATTTATTTTGTAATTCGAGTTTTAGTTTTCTGTAAAAGAAAACTATTGAGATGGCTCTTTGTCTGTCCGTCCGCCCTCAGATCTTAAAAACTACTGAGGCTAGAGAGCTGCAAATTGGTATGTTGATCATCCACCCTCTAATCATCAAACATACCAAATTGCAGCCCTCTAGCCTCAGTAGTTTTTATTTTATTTAAGGTTAAAGTTATTCATGATCGTGTGTCTGACACCGCTATAGGTGCCAACAACACAGGCCACCACCGGGCTGTGACTGAAAGTTTCATGGGCCGTGGCTGAGAGTTTCATGCAACGTTATACGCTGTACAGATAACTCGATTGCGCCCAAGAAACTTCGGCGCATTTTTCACTTGTTTAATCTTGCAGTCACGTCAGTTATTTCCGTTTTCCACCTCATTTCCCGTTGTTTTCTTTTCTTTGTTTTCTTTTCGTAACCACTTTCATTTTCTTTCAATTTCCATTTTTTCGTGTTTCAATACAGCTCCCTCTTCCAGTCCTTTCATGTCTTGTTTTCTTTTTCTTTTTCTCTCATTTTCCTTCCCTTATTCTGACTTTGAAACCTCGACTTATTTGCGATGGTTTGAAATCTTTATGTACGACGATAATTACTCACTAATTTGTAGCTTCTTCGAATACTTATACCGTCCTCTAACTATTCGTCGTATCTCGAAGGGGATCTCTCTCTCTCTCTCTCTCTCTCTCTCTCTCTCTCTCTCTCTCTCTCTCTCTCTCTCTCTCTTACGCACACTAATCAACTCAGTGAGATTTTTATCGCAGAAAAAGTGCCTAAATTATTCATTGGTCTTTCTTCAAGCGTTCCCTGTTGTTTTCGCCTTGGAAAGCAAGGTCAAGTTGATTTCGAAAAACGCTTAAAGATTGATTTAATGTTTTAAACTCCAGAGAGAAGAAATTTCGAGCGAAAACACTATTAAACGACAATGCAGGAATGTAAACTAATAAACTTTAATTTAACGTTTAATGATTAAGCGTTAATGAAAAATAAGCTTTGTTTAGGAAATTAAGTATTTTGAGAATTATTTTAAGCCTTTTATAAGCTCTTTAACTTTAGTGTCACAAGTTTCTTCAAGGGAGACTCTAAGGAACATAATACACATTGCCTTCAATAAGAGGAATTTTGCTTTGACAGATTTACATCACGATAAGTGATAAGTCTCCTTTCAACTCTCGTGAGTGACTGCATTAATTCAGCATTTTCGAAACCTGTGTTATTCCTTCTCTCTCTCTCTCTCTCTCTCTCTCTCTCTCTCTCTCTCTCTCTCTCTCTCTCTCTCTCTCTCTCTCTCTCTCGTACAAAATTCACAGTAATTGATATCGGTTAATACAAATTATCTTCCCCGTCCACCAAGTATATTGCAAATACCTTTCATTATACAACATTGACAGATTATTGCCTTCATTATCCCTGTTCATTATGTATGTGTGATACTCCATCCATTTCGTTTGTCGGTCTTTCAACCTTGAAAACAGTCGCCTTTTTAATGATAAGAAAATTATTTTTGACACGAGTCTCCGAACAATTTTTAGGGAAACGAAATCGACATGATGATTGATAGCGGGAAAATGACCTCTTGAGATGTATAGTCTCTCATAATGTAAATTTGTTAATAAAGAACGTAGATATACCGTGTATGAATTTCATGCAGATTACCAATCTTTCCCTCAGCGCAAGATAACGCAGAAAATAGGAAGTTTGATATATATTCATGGGGACCAGAATTCCATTATCTCCGTTCGACGAGACACTATTACTTCATAGTGATCAATTTTCTAATGAAATAACTTATTCAATCTGTCCAGGCGGTGTTATTAAGGGAATTTAAAGCTGGAGACTGAGAGAGAGAGAGAGAGAGAGAGAGAGAGAGAGAGAGGGAGGGAGAATTGTTTAAAGAATGTTATAAATTATAAGACGTATTCTGATAGGAGGAGTAGATTTGTTTGTTGTTATTAAGTGGATTTAAAGATGGAGAGAGAGAGAGAATTGTTTAAAGAATGTTATAAATTATAAGAACCATTCTGATAGGAGGAGTAGTTTTGTTTGTTTACGAAAATTCTTATTAAGTGTGTGTCCATTCTTTCACGTGCTTTCAGAAGAAAACAGATGTAATTATCATTATAGTCCACATTATTATTATTAATAAACGTATACACACACATATATTTATATATTTATGTATGTAAGTACATATGTGTGTGTGTGTGTTTAAAGAAGTTAGCAAATCTACCAACATTTTCACAGCTCTTGTTCCCGAAGAAAAGAAGACACTCAGCCTATTTCAGCGAGTGCGTAAATATTTACTCTCGTATTTTCCTCAGATTATCCGATGTTTGAGTAAGATTCAGCTCTTCTGTCCTTGGTCCTGCTTCTCCGCTCAGAAGGAAGATTTGCCCTCTCTTCGAAGTTTCCTTTTTTTTTTTCGTTTCTGTTTTTGAGGTTACTGGTAAATGTTCTTCAACAAGAACAAAATTAATTGCAAAAAAAAATCTTTGACTTGGGGAGGATTTTACATTAGAGAAAAAAGGGATTATAATAAAAAGTTTACTGTATTTTGCATAATGGCTTTTCTTACCTCTTCTCTTGCCCCACTTCAATTTTATGCAGTTTGATATATGGAATAGATTATACACACACACATATATATATATATATATATATATATATATATATATATATATATATATATATATATAGATAGATAGATAGATAGATATATATAGATATATAGATATATAATATATATATACACATATATATATATATATATATATATATATATATATATATATATATATATATATATATATATATATATATATATGTGTGTGTGTGTGTGTGTAGAATCTACTGGTCACTTTTACCAGATGCATATGTAATTGTAATAGCCAAAATGCCCTCTTAACTTCTCGAATTCTTCGCGCTTTTTGGATACGCTTGTCGCTACAAAGCCTTAAGATCCAAGTGCAAGGAATATGAAGAAATTATGATGTCCGGTAGCGGGAAACGACAATGGTACCTCGTTCTGATTAGGAGACCCGGGTTCGTTTCCCGCTACCAGACATAATAATTTCATATTTCTTGCACTTAAATCTTGAGGCTTTGTTGTGACAAGCGTATCCAAAAAAATCGAAGAATTGAGAAGTTAAGAGGTCATTGTGGCTATTATAATTACATATTATATATATATATATATATATATATATATATATATATATATATATATATATATATATATATATATATATATATATATATACATATATATATACATAATATACTGTATTTATATATTGTGTGTGTATGTATATATGCATAATATAATCTGTTCCATATATGTATTTATATATATATATATATATATATATATATATTCCAACACACACACACATATATATATATATATATATATATATATATATATATATATATATATATATATATATATATATATATATATATATATATATATACATACACATATATATATATATATATATTGTGTGTGTGTGTGTGTTGTTTATGATATGCCACAATAAATAAGAGAGATATTTAGGTGGAAGAATACACACCTATTAAGTAGGACTTGTACGCTATAGGTTGTCGCCAATTGGACTTACGGATTTCCGTTTCAGCATCGTTTTCATGACCTACAAAATTTTCCTTTGGCTATAGGCAATGTTATGCAAAAGAGAGCATCAAACAATAAGTAATTCTATTTGGAGCTCTTCTCTGTAAATAGGAGAGACCTGTTTACCTTGAAAAATGTGGAATTGTAGACAATTTTTCCCAGGAGACGGCTGTTTCCTAAGGCATTGGAGTCCTTTTTTTTCGGTTGGGGGGCTTTATTTTTTATGCACATATTTACAGACTTTTCACCTTCACTTTGTTTAGTTATTTTATGCCTCTAAAAAAATGAGTACAGAATTTTTGGTAAAGTATTTTTCCTCCTTATTTCGGTTTTTATCTTTCTAGAGAATGAAAGAGAACTGATAAAAGAGAGAAAGGCTAATGTTGTCTTTCAAAACAACCACTACTTGAAAATGAGTCTTTTGTTGTTTTCGTAAGATTAAGGTATCCATGGACCACAGCGTTCTGTCTCTCTCCCCAGTCCGTACAAAATACTATATTTTTAGTTGAATAACATACCTTCCCATATTTCAAGTTTTATGGAAAATTGCTGATATAAAATCAATTCTTTCACCTATTTCCATTCTGGCCACCATCTTCAAAGCAGAGAGAATGAGCAGTACAACCCAGCATTTCGTAGATCTTAATTTTAATCATAGCTGTTTCTTCTAAGATATTGGACCTTTCCCAGTTATTTCCACCTCCAGTTTTAGCAAGTCTTGTTTTTTACTTGATATTTTTTCATTTCTTGTTTGATGTGATTAGTTGTCTGTTAAAAAAGAAAAGTCCTAACGTGGAACTTAAAAAAAAAAAAAAAAGTCCTAACGTGGAACTTAAAAAAAAAAAAAAAAAGTCCTAACGTGGAACTTGAAAAAGAACAGTCCTAACGTGGAACTCAAAAAAAAAGGAAAAGTCCTAACGTGGAACTTGAAAAAGAAGAAAAGTCCTAACGTGGAACTTAAAAAAAAAAAAAAAATTCCTAACGTGGATCTTAAAAAACAAAAGTCCTAACGTAGAACTTTCATAAAAGAAAAAAGTTCTAACGTAGAGCTTTAAAAAAGAAAAGCCCTAACGTGGAAAAACCTTGCAGTGTTTGTCAGACGGGAACACTGTAGACATAAGCGTTACTCTGTGCAAACAGATTCTCTGTGTTCATGCTCCCGAACGTGTCCGTTCAAGTTTACTGTGCGTTCATTTCGCTTGAGCTGAAGTTTCACCAGGGAGTTTAATTGCAGAAGTTTACTTTTTCAGCGAAAAGTTACTCTGTTATTAAGTTATTTTGTGTCAAAATTAGAGAAACTGGGGTGATAAAACTTGAATTTGATATTAAGTTCATTTGAGAGAATTTTTCCATGCATTTTATTTTTGTACTTTGAATTACTTCGTATCGTGCTTTTTTTCCCATTCATGTTACTTTAAGCTAATGTTCTCTCTCTCTCTCTCTCTCTCTCTCTCTCTCTCTCTCTCTCTCTCTCTCTCTCTCTCTCTATATATATATATATATATATATATATATATATATATATATATATATATATATACAGTATATGTTTGTGTGTGTGTGTATAGATAGATAGATAGATAGACATATATGTATATCTAAATATGTATGTATGTATGCATGTATTTATGTATATTTATGTGTGTGTATGTCTCATTACAATCGGTGGCAGTGAAACTCGAGTATAAAACTCACAGGTTTAGTCATCATTTCCATTTGAAGGTTTGAATCCGCGGTAAAAAATGTTAAAAGTTTAATTACTTTGTGGGAGTGAGTATTAAAACTTTTGAAAAAACTGCTCAGATGGATGGGTGCTCTTATTGGCTATATGTTTGGTGACTTAAGTTGCAGAATACCGCCAGATGACTGGTTGGAAGTGTGTCCTTGAGTGTATTATTTTATATTCATAGTTTTTTTCAGAATTTTGATGTAATATTGATTTTTTTTATATTTTTTTAATGAAATTGTGGTGAAAGCTGTGGAAGGGAAAGAGAGAGAGAGAGAGAGAGAGAGAGAGAGAGAGAGAGAGAGAGAGAGAGAGAGAGAGATATTCGTTGTAAAAAATATTTTTTCACTAATTGGCAAATCTGTACCACCGAATGGGAAACGTAACAGATTTTTCGCTGTTAGAAAATCTATTTTTTCCCCCCTTCGTTAACAGATTCATTAGGCAAGCAGTTGACGTATTTCGGTGCTTGCTGTTCATCCAATGCAGGCTTTTATTCGAAGTTTTCATATACAAACGCATTCAGCATTTCATACACTAAATAGGAGGATTTGTATGAGCACGCGTAACTTGTTGAAAAAAAAAAAAACCTGCATCGTTTACATACGCCCTGTATGTGCAGTTATGTACTTAGCATGCGAGGCCTTTGAGGTCTTAATTTGTATTGTAATGACTTTGGTTTCCTGCTCTCTCTCTCTCTCTCTCTCTCTCTCTCTCTCTCTCTCTCTCTCTCTCTCTCTCTCTGGGAACAGCATACCACAACTTCATCATAAACGACATACATACCAACAAAAAGACTCGCTTAGGTGCGAGCATTTGAATTCTGTTGTCCAGTACAACCTGTCCCACCCATTCTCTTGTAGACTATTCTTCTGCTACAACCAGACTAGATCGCCGAGACGTCCCATTCGAAACCCTTTTGGTTTTGATTTTTGCTTGTATTCCAAGCCTAATGACAAAGCTGTACTTTTTTTAATAGATTATAGAACAGAAGGGTAAATCCTATTAGAGAGAACCGTTGTCAGGTTTGAAGTTTCATTCCATAGTGAGAAGCGAAGCAGAGTCCATAGTTAAATCCAGGCTTCACAGTTATGTATCCTTTTGAATCCTTTTAGGAATAAAATAATTTTCAGTAGTTAATAAACCACGACTAAATGTATATAATAGATTCCATCATTTTGATTAAAGCAAGATTACATTTGGTATTTTGTGGATTGCATACGCTGTTTTAAGGCTGAAACAATAAGAGACACTATAACAACGCAACTTTACACTTGAAATACAGTCATATATTACAATGAAAGCACTAAAACACACAAATATATAATATACATATATATAATATATATATATATATATATATATATATATATATATATATATATATATATATATATATATATATATATATATATATATATATATATATATATATATATATATATATATATATTAGCATTCTGGTCTAGTGATAAGGCCACTCCACATTAGCAAGAGGGTCCTTGGTTCGGTTCCTTGGCGAAGTGGATCTGATCCGTACAGGAATGTTCGTTTTAACACCATTACGTCTGTGTTTACCTCAGCAGGTGGTTAGTCAACTGTATGCTTCGTAGCATAAGCGGGGATCTTGGGCGAAGGAATCTCATAACAGAAATTCTTGCTGGAAAGCGGAGAGTAATGCTTTTTGGAGCAACCCTTTATTGAAAAATAAAAGCCTGTATGTGATATATATATAATTATATATATATATATATGTGTGTGTGATATATATATATATATATATATATATATATATATATATATATATATATATATATATATATATATATACATCACTTTCTATGTTGCGGTTTACTCACTACGCACATTACGAAGCTGACACCCTTCTACACTTCTTGTCACGCTGATTTTCCCAAGAATGTCTTCAGTCATAATGGCATGTGTCTTTCTAAAGTTCATATACTGTTAAATGTATGATTATACCGGCGTGCCTGTACGTACGTGTGCAATAGTCTCGTGCATGTGTGTATGTACGTATTCTTTGTTCATTTTACCTGGACAGGCGTAAGGGCACACATGACTTATGGGCGAAGTGCATTAGGCGTGTGAGAGGCCAAAGGATAAACTGAGAGACCGCAGATGTCGACAATGAGCTGATGGGTCATCTTAGCCTCATTGCCTCGTCTGTCCTCCGTCAGAAACTTTGGCGACCTCTTCCATTACCTCGGGAGACCGATGTTCTTTGCAGTAGGATGCTGGAGAGGAAGGAGTGTGGTAAGGGAGTACCTGAAAAATGTCGGGAGATGAAAAAGGTCAAATGATGAAAGTATTTCCGGGTAAATTCCTCGGCAGTTCGCCTTTTTGAAACACCCGGAAGGAACTTCATGTCGTGTTTCTCCTCCATCTTTTTTCTCCTCTTTTTTTTTCATCATCTTTTGTGTTCATATTTTGCTCTTTTACTAGAGGCTACCAAAGGTCACTGGGGCCATTAAACGGAGTTCTTCCTTGCTCTTTGAAAGTGGGAATTTCCTCTTTGCTTAAGTTTTCACATTCTTGCAGCCTTCCTCTTTTTAAAAAATGGAATGACGACACGCGGCGTAAAGTCTGCTATTGGCCTCTTCATTTTTAAGCAAAGGGATTTGTCATAGCAAGACTGTAGGTTTCTTGAAAGAATAAAATGTAATCTTTTAATCAGGTTTGCAAGAACATATGCTATAGGTAAACCAAAATGTCGTGGCGGGTGACAAGAGGTCTGGTCAGAATGCTTCATATTTGAATCTAAAAGTTTAGGACTTTTTCCCTTGTAGACACAGGTAAAAATCTCATCAGCTTATAGTAAAGCCGGATATTCTCTACTGGATGGCGCGAGACCAATCCCTCTTCCACCCACACTTTCATATTACAAATGGTTTACATCCTTAAATGTAAGTACGACATTGCACTGAAGCAACCACGTATTTTAAAACAATGTTAAAATTCATAATGTCTTAAAGAATTGTTGTCTTTTATTGTATTCATTCTTACATTTAACGCAATTATTTCATATCTTTGTAATATACATTTTTCATCTGTATATTTTTCTGCATTATTGAAAAAGGGTAACGATAACTTACATAAGATCAAGTTTTTTTATTTAATACATATAAAAAGAAAAGCAGTTTAAGCAGATAATGAATATTAAAAATTATATATTTTACAATCAATAAAATCCGTAGAAATTCAATGGTCGTCGTCGTCATCGGATGCGCGTAATTCAATTACAAAAGACTCATTAAGTGCTCCACATCATCATCTCCTTCAGAATCTTCCATCTGAAGTTTTTTCACATGCTTTATAGCATTAGCCCAGTTTTCCTTAGTGACCTTTTGAATGGCTTCTTGCAATAACGGTCTTAAATTCATTTTAAAATTATTTCTCTGAGAGACATAATTTTTGATTTCTATGGGGTTATATTGGCAGTGGTACGGAGGAAGCCTGACGACCCTGTGGCCATGTTCATAGCCAGCTTATCAATGACATATTCTTTTTCTGTTCGTGCAGAATGAATCTTCACCAATTGCAGCAACTCACACTTCCGCATGTCGTCTGTCAAATCTGCCCTTTCTTGATTAGCCATTCTTTTATTGCATTTTTTTATCAGCTGTCGTCGGTGGCTTGTCAGTAGCAACAGAATGGTACGAGGCATTGTCCATGACGATGACTGATGAAGGAGGGATGTTTTAGCTGGGATTTGAACCAATTTTCAAAGACGAAGCGATTCATTTGCATTTTAGCTGTTCTTTATATACGTTTGTGCGTATACTATACCCTATCGGTTCCTTCATGCCGATTTAAATCGTTGTCCCCACGATGCCAAAAGCATTAAAAGTCCTACCATTATCTGTTACCCCTTTTTAATTCGTGGGTCCGTTATTGTCTCCTGAGAGCCATATACTTCTGAATCCCTATTGACTCGACTTTCCTCTGAAAAGCTTTCAAAAGCCTCTGTATTTCCATAGGCCTACTGAACGTCCACACTTAATTTATATGTACTTAGTTTTGTGTTAATTTAACTATATATATTTGCAAATTCCAAGCTCACAGAAGCTAATTTGTTTATATATAAATATATATAAAAATATATATATATAATATATATATATATATATATATATAAATATATATATATATATATATATATATATATATATATATAATAAATATGTGTGTGTGTGTGTGTGTGTGTGTGTGTGTGTGTGTGTGAATTTCTTTTACTGTATGCATATGAGAGAGAGCGAGCGGCATAAATATACATAAATTATACAAGTGGAAATAATCGGCAAAAATGAATCAGAAACCAATTATATTTACGTTGTATAACTTATGCTACCTTCATATATTACAACATGATTGGGAATATTTGATTTGGCATCGGTCTATATGCGCACACAAACACACAAACGCAAAGGATACTCAAGGTCACATTTAGAAGAAATGAAAGCAAAATCCGGGATAATTAAGCGAACACTCCCTCTGTGTGCTTAATCCGCCTTTACCGCTGAGATTTTAGGTTTAAGGAGGTCAGTTTCATAAGGGTAAAATGACCAAAGGGATCTTAACTGGATATAGTCCGGGAAAACCGTCCTCACCCGCCACGACATTTTGGTTTACCTATAGTAAATACATACACACATACATATACACAAACATATATCAAGCGGAACATTCCTCCCCGAAACATGTTCTGCAAAAACTTCAAAGGCATCATTGCAATACAAGAAATGCTCCTCTGGCCTCATGACCCTGCCATCTGCGATTCAGTGGATGAAAACTTCAGAGCTTTCTCGACCTCATCGATGCAAGTTACAGATCACATCGTAGCCGGTTCATTTTAGGGTGTTCTAGCAGGTTTATTTCTTAGGGCAATGAGAACGTGTGACCCTTGTAAGATAGATAAAGAAATAAATTACACTGATATAAGCTTTGATACATTAGCATACCCGGATGGTTCAGAAAAAGGACACTCAACAAAGCTAGGAGGATTTTTACAGTGAAAATGCAGAGAGTACATGGAATACAGAAAACAAGAAAATAGTTTCCTCCTTATATGCCTAAAATGAAACAAATTACATAAAAATGAAAGAAATTAAATATAAATTTGTGCATACCTTTGACAACACCGTCAAAAACAAAGTATGTAAAAATGAATTGAAGAAGACGGTAATGCAGATGATATAGGGGAGTATACATAATTAATTGCAAAAATTGTGGAGACAAATATGTGGGTGAAACAGGTAGGGGAATAAGAACTAGAATCCAAGAACACAGGAGGGCAGTACAGCTCAACTCACAGGGGAGTGCTTAATTGTTGGGAAAAGGACCATAGGATGGATTTTAAAAACAGTAGGCATATATACAAAAGCAATAACATCAGTCATAGGAGGGTAGTGGAAGGGGCACTCATCAGACAGGTTAAAGTGATAGAAGGAAACAAAGGATTTCTCTTTCCCATTATTTTAATATTAAAAGAAGCTGAGATCGACCCTTCTGACCTGGAGGTTAGGTCTCCTGCCCAACAGACCGATGGTAACTCTTACACAAGGATATCAAACCGTCAGGAGGAGATTAACAACTCTCAAGAGAATGGAAACCAGGACAGCCTTCATATAAATGACAGCACAGGGAGAAGAAGTTTTAAGATTGCTATTGAACCAGCCTGACTACCTCATCTCTTGAAAAAGGGGTCACAGTTAGGACCTGAAAGTACTAACTTTAAAAGTAACGTAAATATTTACAAGTAAAGAAGTTATACACAGGAATCTTGTGGGTTTCTCTTTCCATTATTATGAATACTGCTTTTTATACTTCCTCAGCAACCGTGTGGGTATTGCCGATTTATCATGTTTTAATCACGTTATCGCATGTATCTAGATTGTGTATGTTATTGTCTCTACTTTGTATATTCCATGTATATGGCCTTGAGCTGAAATAAAATATATATTATATATATATATATATATATATATATATATATATATATATATATATATATATATATTTATATATATATATGCATATAGATATATATATATATATATATATATATATATATATATATATATATATATATATATATATGTATGTATATGTATGTGTGTGTTTGTGCGTGTGTCTGTGTGCGTAAAGTACCACAAGTGAGAAATTGAAACGCAGGGTATTAAGTTTTGGTTTCAGTCTTCACCTGGTGGAATTTTTCTGTTGCAACACCTTCAGCATTTTACCATAATACGTAAAATATTTCACTGGCTGAGATATTCCCGTTAGAAGGTTGGCATTATTTATGTGAAATGTAGCAAACAGATCCGAGTGCAAATGGGGAAGAAACTTTGCTCATTGAAACTCACCAACAACTTTCTACGAAGTTTCGTAGGCAAGCAGACAGACTGCAAAATGACACACAATACGCAACTCCCGAGCAACTTTGTTCTAAATAACTCCCTCCTCCTCCTCCTCCTCCTCCTCCTCCTCCTCCTCCTCCTCCTCCTCCTCCTCCTCCTCCTCCTCCTGAGCACTTCTACCCAAAATGGTGACAATGTCGACTTGATCGTAAAAGACATTTCTAATCCCCCAGCCCCTTTATTAGCCAAATCTCTGAGTCTCATTATCGGAAATTAGTGTTAACGATGTGGGAGAACTAATCTGAGGAGGCTGGGGGAGGGGAGGGAGGGGGAAGGAACAGAAGATTAGGAAGATCAGAGGTGAAGCGTCTTTACATTCAGCCAATAGGGAGCTCGGGAGAGCCTTGATTTTTTTTTCTTAGAATACCAAATGAGGAAGGGCCCTGAATAGCACACGAGTAGCTGGGTGAGTTGTGGATGAACGGTAGACTGGTACAAAGAGGACGCTGACTGTGGTTCCCGTGGGGATTCCGCTAATGGGAAATCAGAGGTGATGAAAGGCTGCCTTTTGTAGTAAGCAATGATTCAGTAGAATTGAGTGACCGCACGATGGAACAAAAATGGTCGTTTGTGTCTGACGTCCCTGCCACAACTTTTCGCATTGCCATCTTGTGGTCTGTATCAGACCAGTAACTATACCCCTTCAATACCTCTCCTATTAAGTCCTGAAATAAAATGGTGTTCATTTTACACATGAAGCCAATCGAGGGCCAAATGTCTCTTAAGTACGTTCAGCAGGTTCGTGATTAAAGAAAGGAAAACCTAACAAAATAGGTTTCATCATCTGGCAGCCTGTAAAAGTTTCCTCTGAAAAATATCAATTTGCTTAGTCTTTTCACCAATTCTCTTCTTTAAAAGCACGTAAATAAACCAGATAAACACAAAGGAAGGCAGAGAGAGAGAGAGAGAGAGAGAGAGACGATGCCATTTCAAAAGGTGTATCTAAAAATGGGTCTCCAATTCGCTTCTTTAAAAATTCAATATAAACAGCGGTGCACGAAGAGAGAGAGAGAGAGAGAGAGAGGCCACCGATCAAGGTGGCTTCGGATGAGGCCATTTCCGAAGGTGTATCTATAAATAGATCTCCGTCATTTTCCAATTATACCTCGCGCAGGTGATCAAGAAAAACCCTTAGTTCGATCAGATTAAAAATAACCATCACTTTGACCGAGGTGAAGCGTCTAATCAAATCACATTGTCGTGCACACCACTTTTGTGGATGCAAACCCTCGCTTCATTGTTCTCCTTCCTAACAGTGGAGTAGACAGGCCGTGAAATTTTCTGTGAACCAGAAACGCGAACCTGAATGGGAGATTTTATTGGCCCGGTGCTCACTCAGAAAAGATTTTTTTCGTATGGTAGTCACACGCAGTGAATTATAAACAGATAAGATAATGTGTAAAATGCAGACCAGTGTTGTCTCCCTTCTAATTATTATTATTATTATTATTATTATTATTATTATTATTATTATTATTATTATTACACTCTTTAACCTCGAATTACTTCGACAGTTAACAGTCATATTTTGAACCATAGGAAGACTGTGAAGAGGGCACGAAAGTTCCCAAGTGCCACCTCCGTGGCTACTCAACCCAACCAACCGCTTGAACGATAATCCGATTTTTCATTCATTTTAATTTTATTTCAGTGGTTTTCAGTCCGTCTTAAGCATGTCTCGAATTTAGTTCATCCTGTCCAATATAATAATAACAGATTCATAATTTCGTGTAAAGGGGACTCTATCGAAGAGCCTGAAATCAACATTCAAGTACTGCAACCATTAGCCTGGCGAGTATGACAAAAATTTCATCACCTTATTCAGAATTGTTAGCTGTTCTTCGTAGCAACATCATCCTTCAGCCACTTCGTTCTAAATAAGGACAATCTTTTAGGATTCAGTCCAGTTTTATTCTCGTAATCGAATTCATGAATATCTGAGAGAAAGTCAACAAAACGCCAATTAGGGGAGTTATTTACGTATATGTAACCAAGGCGCTTAGCAAGCATTTAAGAAGCCTATCATGAATTGACTGAGTCTCTCGCTGGTAAAGTTCTGTTTTTTTTTTTTTTTTTTTTTTTGTACTGAAATGATACGTACGTCTTTTGTAGGTCGATCCGATACCTTAACCTTATATTTGTAAATAAATGAAAATAATAAAATGTAAAAGGAAGTAGTTTTTGTCGTAGAAAAATGGCATCACATGATTCAATAACCACACTATTTCCTCTCGGTATTTTCGTCATCCATTGCATCAAAGCGTCGAGGAAAATTCAGTTTTAGTTTTTTAATTGAAGGAAACCCCCCTTATCTCTCTCTCTCTCTCTCTCTCTCTCTCTCTCTCTCTCTCTCTCTCTCTCTCTCTCTCTCTCTCTCTCTCACCGTCTCTGGTTACAGATTGCTGGTATTTTTGGAGGCGGAAGGGTACCCCGTCGGGTTACTCTGTTACCCAATAGGATTGGTTATAGACTTTAAAATAAGTTGATCTGTCAAAGGAATATAATGACATTGAAGATCTAAAGTTAACACTTGATAAAAAAATGGAAACAAATACTTCTAAGGCGTACATATTTACACACACACACACATATATATATATATATATATATATATATATACAAAATAGAGAGAGAGAGAGAGAGAGAGAGAGAGAGAGAGAAACTGGAAGAATATTCCTGCCCGGAGATTACTCAGTAAAAATACAGATCAGAACTGACGTTCTGATATAAGTCTTCTTCCTCAAAGCAAAAACACTGCATAATTCCTGTGTTATTGCCATTGCAATCAGTTTGACCTACGTAACCGAAAATCGTTACGTTGCAGAAGTCTTCTTCGTATTGCAGACTCTCGGGCTATGAAAGAGTGATAACTGGGAACTTTCTTTCAGCAATGCTTCTCGTAAAAATATAGAGGCGGGAAGATATAAATAATAAAAAAAAAAAGAAAACGAAATATTCAAACAAAGAGAAGGACAACAAAAAATCGTCCGGCGAAAGTAAAATGTTGCAGCAAAAAAAAACCACGGTCTCAAATAAGACAGAGTAAAAACCAATACCAAACGACGATATTCTTAAGAAAACTTTTTTTTTTTTTTTTGCGCCGCTTGAATGGAATGGCGACATGTCTGTTAATTGATCAAGATCTCTGCAAGCACAGTCAGTTCTAAAAGACGGATTTCAAGCAAGAGTAAATTTCGGATTTTTATCCTTTTATCTGTAAATATGTTTCTCTCTCTCTCTCTCTCTCTCTCTCTCTCTCTCTCTCTCTCTCTCTCTCTCTCTCTCTCTCTCTCTCATACCACTGTGACACTTTTAAACGCCAGATGGATATCAGATTTCCTCAAATGAGATTTGTAATCAGATTTCCTCACATTTTATTTTGTTTTCACTCTGCCTTACCTGGCTTGTGCCATATTATTGAAGTTGGGTAATAATGAATTGCGCTGTCATTCGTTTTATCCATGCTTTTAACATTGGCAATTGTTGATTTTAGAGAGGGTTTACTTGAACTGTAGATGGAAATGAATATGCTATGACATTAAGCGAGTTGCAGTTGCTTGATGGCTAGATGTACAGTGTATACATTCAGTGCTAACACGGAGAGAGAGAGAGAGAGAGAGTGTGTAAGGGATTTATTTAATAAAATATATTTATTGCTAAAACCTTAGCCAAGGGATTGGACAGGTGGGCACGAATGATAAAAACCAACCTTCATCTCATTAAAACTGACTTAATATAAAATTCAGTTCCATTAAATTGAAATATATAAGTACATACTTGAATGTCTACAGACATTCAGAGGATGTAAAAAACTATCATTGTATTGATATCCATGCCACAATACTACTTCACACCTAATTATCCTCATGGGAAGCAGGGGTTAACCTACATCACTTTTTATGCGTTTATATAACTGTCTAAGTAAAGAGGAATAAGGGAGGTTTGCAGCCAGTGGAAATATCAAGTAAACAATAGGTTAGCCTTCCATTTGTATGTCCTGTGTTGACGTCAAGATTGTCTTAACAATTTTCGTTCATGGAAAAGTGCTTTGAACATAGCTCCCATGACCCTTCAACCATGCAATCCTTTTTTTTGCAAGATGGATAAAATATTCTAACAAGTTGCTCCATAAAAAATAGCTCCCACATCTTGAAAATACATTGGCAATGAAGTAAGCAAACGCATAGCCTTACAAGAGCGCAGAAACAGATGTAGAACTAAACAGTAAACATTAACATGTAAACCTTATTGATTTCAAAGCGTCAACTTCCACTCGAAAAGGCGTATTATGAAAGACTGACGAACTCGAGTAAAAAAAAAGCGAATGACAGGATCCGGAGAATACTCATTTTAGTCGAGGACAATACCTCAAAAGACAAATATTTTTCCACTTGAAGCGGAACAACTCACCAAGCGCACTGCATCCGGAAACAAAGCCCCGAAACGGAAAAGAAATCATTGCTCTTATGTCTAAGATCTTGACGTAACAAGAACGCATGAAACCGCTTTTTTTAAATAATGACTTAATTTGCATAAGATATTACTTGTATGAAGCAATAATTGCATATGCACACGTTTATGTTAATTTTATTAGCATTTATACAATCGTTATCCATCCACGAGTAATTGCCATCCAAAGTTCTCTTTCAGATAAACGATTCCAGTTTTTGTAAATAACTGTTCCCTAGTATTACATTTTTCATTTCCTTATTTAATGAATAATTTATCATTAAAACGAATAACAGAAATTTTAACCAAAGTGCATTCGGTGCAGGTGTAATTTTCATAAGGTTATACAGTGTTTCGTGGAGGGAGCGGATCCAGGTCATCGGTGAGGTAGACTAGGCCTTCTCCTGAGACTGTAAGTAAATATGAAAATCCTGCAGATTCAAGCGCCCTCTATTTTAGGGTAGCTATCTCCTCACCCCCAATAGGATTCTTGGCTGACTCATCAAAAAGGAAAGAGGGGGGAAATATATATATATATATATATATATATATATATATATATATATATATATATATATATATAATATATATTATATATATATATATATATATATATATATATATATATATATATATATATATATATTATATCATGTAGTTCTGTAGTTCTGCTTATAGACCGAAGGAGATAGCCGGCTTTACCAAGATAGAAATATTGCCGAGGCCATCGCTGTCGTTATCGGGAATATTCTAGACGTCCTATCGTCTTTTGCCGATTATAGCACTTTCCAGATTCCGATAAATCAATCTTCAAAATTTCACAAGAAATACTCCTAGGTTCTTCCAAACTTCAGCCACTTGAAAATATTACATTTTCGCATCAAAATTATTGTTAGGTCTACGCACATGGAAGGACGAGTTCATATATGCACGAAGCTTTTAGGAGCACTTTAGCACCAAAAAGAATCATGTCTAAAATCTGTTTCCGGGCAAGCACGTTTGTGCGAGCTCATGGTAAAGAGTTGAGCAAACATCAAAAATCCTTTTGCAGGAAGCAGCATAAGTGTTTCCCTGAACTTTGAGCCGAAAATGTATTCCAGAGAGAGAGAGAGGGAAAGAGGTTGGTGCGTTTACTAAATTCTCCTAAAAGGAATAATTATGAATTTATCAGATGGAAATGTTTTTGACCAATCCAGGTGGTTTAGATAACCCGTATTTATATGGTACGCTTAAGTTCGCTTCTTCATTCATTTTTGTAATTATCAAATCATTTTTCAAATCTTTTTTTTTTTTGGCATAAAAGCTTTCATCCTGAACAAAGATAAAATGCAGATATGGCAGGTTTGTCCTTCAATATTTACTCAACAATGACGTGGACACAAGTTCATCATTCGATAACTTAATCCCTCGATACTTGAGCTCTCAAATTATGCTGCCATCCAAGTCCGTAGGGCACTAAATTGTCGTCGATATCAAATGGAGACTATTACTAGTATAGAGTGGTACAACATTTTTTTTATTAAGTAATTCCCTTCACAGTATTGATCGGTTTTTGTTTTCTAATGTCAAGTAGCTTCCCTTTTTCTCTTTTTTTTTTTTTTTAAGGATGAGTAACGGCTTTGACTGCTTCGGTCGTATTTTCCTGCTGTCAAAAGTTTGGATTTTTCATGCATCAGGTATGCCTTATTCAATGCCGCAAAATGAGGGCTAGGGAGGAGTACGTACGAAGCAACTACTATCCCGCAGGAAGATAGGCAAACAGATTCAGTCTCCAGGGATGGCGACTGCCTATTATGTCTCTCCCAAATGGAGGCCCTAGCTACCCAACCATCTCCCTTTCTCCTCCTCTTTCTTGTCCTAACAAGACAAAATGGCCTCAAAGGAGAGCACCGTCTTCACCTTGTGTCGTCACATTTAGTATCCACTGGTAACGGTGCTCTGAATGTCCGTGGTTTGCTGAGATTAAGCTTGCCTTCCACCCTCAAGGATATGGGGAGAACTTACTCCCGGGGGGAATTGTGTTTGATAAATACATCTACCCTAACCAGGATTCAAACCTATACCTCGTTTAGGTAGAAACAAGGGTTGTAGTGACTTATCCACTTAGTGTTATACTGTTCATGTTCCAGCTCAAAAGAGCATAGTTACGAAACGTACAAGTTATTCTTAAGGATTCTGAGATTCAGGGTACGGGTTCGAATCCTGCCGTAGGCGTCAGAATTTCTACATTTTTATCCATTTAGGTTTTAGGCTGCAGTATACAAAAAAATACAACTTAAAATCTTATAAAAAAAAAAAAACATAAAAAAGTAAGCTAATTTTTAAAAAAAATCACTATAAAGACGGACATGACAATTTAAAAAATCACTATAAAGACGGACATGACAATTTAAAAAATCACTATATAGACGGACATGACCTACCTAAACTGAGTTAAAAGAGAAATTAAAACATCTAAAAAGGGAAGAGGGTAAGTAAGAGTTGAAGTACAGACCAAAATATAAACAAACAACTTGTTATGCTATGAACAGCTGTGTGGAGGCTGCCTGCATGTTTAACGAGGGGATGGTAGTTTTAATTATGATGGACTCTGAAGTGGTAAGTTCCCCTCTTCTTGCGTGGAAGATGTGATTTCAATTATGCAGATTTTAAAATCATATCTTCCACGCAAGAAGAGGGGGAACTTACCACTTTAGAGCCCATCATAATTAAAACTACCAACCCCTCGTTAAACACCCAGACAGCCTCCACACAGCTATTCATAGCATAACAAGTCGTTTGTTTATGTTTTGGTCTGTACTTCAACTTTTACAGTGCCCACTTGACTTGTGCGTCTGTCTGTCTGTCGTTAGATCTTGAAATTTTGCATGGTTACTCAATCCCGGTGACAATACAACCTTCCATGATCAGTAGGTCAGCAGTGACCTCTAGTGACCCTACAGTGACCTCTCCCTGTGTCTCAGGATTTGTATGAAACTCTTTGGATTTTTCACAACTTCTTTGACTCGGTAGATATCTCTTTGGATTTTTTCAAACCTTCTTTGGCTCAGTTTCGTTAGCTGCAATCATAAATCGGTTATAATTTCTGTAAAGACTAAAAAGTATAAAATAAAAGAAAACTGTAAACACGCTTTTGTTAAAAAGCACTAAAAAGTGAAAAATAAATGTTTTGAGACACACCAGGATTTTCTTACAATTAATCATGTCAACAAAAATAAAAGCGGTGGCGCCAAACATGGAAGAAAATGCTACAAGAAATGAAAAAATATATATTTCTTTTCTTATAGCACTTCTTTCCACGTTTGACGCCTACGCTTTTATTTTTGTAGACATGATTAGTTGTAAGAAAATCCTGGTGTGTCTCAAAACATTTATTTTTCACTTTTTAGTGCATTTCAATAAAAGCGTGTTTTAAAAATGTTTTTTTTATATTTTTTTTATTTAGATGTTTTAGTTTCTCTTTTAACAGTTTAGGTATGTCATATCCGTCTTTGTAGTGATTTTTTAAAATGTTATTTTATTTTTTAATGTTTTTTTAAATAAGATTTTAAGTTATATTTTATTGTAAATTGCAGCCTTGAAGATGCAATGAGATATTGCGAAACGCCGTCGGCAAAATAAACTGTTGTTTTTATATACGTGCTGCCATTTCCTGGATGCCCTGCCATTCCGTTTGTCTATATATTATATATATATATATATATATATATATATATATATGTGTGTGTTTGTGTGTCCGTTTGTCTGTTATATGTGTGTGTGTGTGGAGAGAGTTAAAGAGTAACTTAATCGATGTAATAAGAAACCTTCAGGTCAACAAAAGTATTTCAACTAAAGTGACCTACCTCAACAACATCATTAAACACGCGAAAAAAAAAATGGGAAAATTTTTAACGTTCGAGAATGTAATTTCCCCAGTCGACATCACAGCCAGAGGATCAAGAGCCACAAAGCACACCAAAGTGATATTCTTTTAATGCGAACCGAAATAGTTTTGTGATGTCCCGCCATTAATTGGGTTAATCCTCCTCTATTCGTCGGGAGGATTTACTTCGGAAATAGCTTTTATTGAGAGGATGTGTGATAAGAGTCAATATTTAACGAGCGCACAGCGCGCAAAATCCATTAATAATTCCTCTGCTAATAACGGCTTTTGTGGTTACGTGCAGCATTTATGCGTGTATGTTCAAATACAATAGATAAAATTTTTGAACGGAGGTATTATTATGAATATGCAATGTTTATCTGTGTTTGTTTCTTCGGTGGATATTATACATATACTGTATATGTATATATATATATATATATATATATATATATATATATATATATATATATATATATATATATATATGTGTGTGTGTGTGTGTGTATGTGCGTGTTTGTGTGTGTATATATATACACACATGTATATGTGTATACATACACACATGTATATGTGTGTGTATGTAGGCATGTATTATTCTCTTGTGAATATCTCGGAAAGGATGACGTAAAGAATTCTAAAATGTATCGAGCAGTGTCGTTGATATTATCAGGAGAACGTCCTCGACTCAAGTAGGCGTCTCATCTCAAAAGATGTCACTGGCATCAGATGTCGCGGACATCAGCAGGCTCACCCAGGGTCCACCGGCTGACATTCAGACATCCGCAAGAGCGTTTTCATTGGGTTGCAATGTCCCCGCGGACTTTGCTTGGGTGTCGCCAAAGCACTGACATCATTCGTTGAAGGATTTCGACAAGGACACCAAACCACAACATCTGATTTTTGTTCTGATTCCATGGATGACATTTAGGTTGATAGGCGAAGTTCCTGACGTCATACTTTTTTGTTTTTTTTAGAAGTCTGAGTAGGAAGGGAACAGTGGTTCTTGTAGCTGCCGTTGAAATTTTCTGCTGACGTTCATTACCATTCTTTCTGTGATTTCATAGTCTTTTCTCCCTAGACGGAAGAAAGTTATGAATGTGTAATATAAATATCGGAAAATATGATGGAAAGCATTAAGTTGCCTTTGACAACAAGTAGGTCTGACCCAATATTTTTTCTATCCCAAACAGCCCAGGTCTCCCTTTCCATCCATAGGCTAATGTTCCCCACCATTTATTAGTAAATATAACACAAACTTGGTTTTAACTTTCCTGCAACAGAAAAATTTCTATAACTTTTGGTATCGGAGTCCCCAAATAGACAAAAATATTTTTTGGTAAAGTTCGTACTTCTTAATCTCTTCGAGACAGTTATTTAAGAACTGCGAAAAGACTTAACGGAAACAGGAATAAAAAAACTAGAGAAAAAATCTTGCCTCCGACGGCTTTGAAATCTAAATTGAATTCCAAGAGGCAATTAATCCCATTGTCCTTCTCGCGAGATTTTATTTACTCTCGAGAAATTTCCATCGACGTAACAAAACAGGGAAGGGATTCGCATCCATCTTGTTTCTTCTTCTTATCTTCAGGTGATGGGAGCGGTGGGGAGGTCAAGTTTTAATTTTTGTTTCTGTTTCCCAGAATGGAATTGTTGTTGTCAGGTTAATTGAAAGATGCTCTCCCGGATCCCAAGAACATCATTTTTTATATATTCATATATTCCATATATTTGTGTTCAGTTATACATATATGTGTGTGTATATATATATATGTATATATGTATATATATATATATATATATATATATATATATATATATATATATATATATACATATTTATATATGTAGAATCTCCTGGTCACTTTTTACCAGATACATATGTAATTGTAATAGCCATAATGCCCTCTTAACTTCCGGAATTCTTCGCGCTTTTTTTTTTTGGATACGCTTGTCACTACAAAGCCTTAAGGTCCAAGTGCAAGAAATATGAAGATATTATGATGTCGCTCTCGTGGTCAGGTCGGGCAACGTTAACCCGTTGAGATCATGGGACCTGGGTTCGTTTCCCGGTACCAGACATCATAATATCTTCATATTTCTTGCACTTGGATCTTAAGGCTTTGTAGTAACAAGCGTATAAAAAAAAAAAGAATTCCAAAGAATTCGAGAAGTTAAGAGGGCATTGTGGTTATATTATAATTATATATATATATATATATATATATATATATATATATATATATATATATATATATGTAATGCGCAAATATTTACCAAAAACACCGCTACTTTTTTATACTCACAAACATTAAGCTACAAATGTCGTTTACAATCTAGTTCACTCTACCTCGGGAATATCACCAAAGGCGAATTATAATTGATAAACGATTCTACACCTGCAAGATTCGACAACCCAACAATGTTTACTGACAACTTCAGGGACGGTAACCATTCGGGTGTCACCCGAATGGTTACTGTCCCTGAAGTCGTCGGTACACACTGTCTGGAGTTCGAATCTCCCAGGTTTCATATACCGTATGAATTATAGTTCCCTTCGTGATATTCTCGAGGTAGAGCGAATTGGATATTAGATGGCAGTTGTAGCTCAATGTTTGGAATTATAATATATATATATATATATATATATATATATATATATATATATATATATATATATATATATATATATATATATATATTGTATATATACATATACATATATATATATATATATATATAAATATATATATATATATATATATATATATATATATATATATATATATATATATATATATATATATATATATATATATATATATATATATATTTATATACACATACATACATATATATATTTTATATATATATATATATATATATATATATAATATATATATAATTTATATATATATATATATATATATATATATATATATATATATATATATATCTTGTGTATTTATTCTTTCTTTATTGGACGTGAAGTTTAGATACTGAATGCGAAGGAAAGATTGTTGAGATGAATTGTTGTTTGCGTATTATTTGTGGCGTAAGTGGAGTTGGAAGGATAAGGAATGTGGAAATGCGTAGAAATGACAAAAATGTTAGCGTGGGTGAAAGGAAGAATCAGTGTTTTAAGATGGTTCAGTCATGTTAAAAGAAGATCGAATAATTATGAACTATTAGGAAGAAGGAAGAGAGGAAGATGGAGAAAATAGAGAATAGTTAGGGTGGAATTAAAATCCAAGAGATTGTACACAAGATGGGGATGAATGGTGGAGTGGGTGAATGGGGGTTGACAAGCTCCTAACAAGCCCTCTCAGTAAATGTATGAAGCAGCTGATGTTGAGAAACATTTATATAAACAGGATCCATCCATGTCTCAATAAATGTAGCTTCGTTTATGCACTGTATGTATATATATATATATATATATATATATATATATATATATATATATATATATATATATATATATATATATATATATTCAAAGTAACACAAATTCAAAATATTATTTAGTTCCAAAAAGATAGAGGCAGGCGATCCTTCAAAAGCTTGGAAGTAAAGAATCTCTTCTTTTGAACCTACCGTAACATTGAGGTCCTTTGTGAAAGATATTTTTAGGTTTTTACTCTGACCTATTTACTTTATTCCTGGCTCAGGGATCCACTCTAGGGTCTGGCTGATGGACAGGGGACTTAACATAACAATTATAGGTGTTGACCGCCATTGCTAGGTCAGGTAGAAACTCATAAAGAGAATAGTTGGGCTGTAGGCCTTACTTCAACAAGGAACTGCTGCAGATAAACACTTGGGTTTACTTTAACTGGAATATATTTACATTAAGTGCTTAAATCAGAAGAATGGGAAATTGATAGGCAGGTAAAACAAAGTTCTGTCGAGTGGTCAAATATTACAGCAATTTTAAAATACTAAAGTTCTAGGGGTAGCAGTTGTTTCCACAGCTAACAACATCATCTGCAATTGAGGACATAAGTGATTACATAGGGAAAAATAGTGATATCAGGCGGATCGAGGGTCGCACAGATGGTGCCAAGATAACTCGATTCTTGTGCGAGAGGCTTATGTTAAAGTTACACACTGTACTAACTAAGCCAGGTCTTTGTGAGAAATTGCACTTGATAAAAGAAAATGGAATTCGGTAAAAGATCATAAGATACGTGATTGTTGAAAGAACCTCAGATCAGGACTTTACTTTAGACAGAGCGATGGAGGGCCCCACCGAATTTCACCAGGGATGGAGGGAAATATTATGGGATTGCACTGGTAAGTGACTGGGGGCCTGAAGGTGGCCACGAGGGATAAGGTCAGGAAGGAGTAAGCAAGGGGCAAGTGTGTAGAGTCTGCTACCAGGAGGGTTATCTGAGGATGATGCCGCTTGTACCCTGCTTTTTATGACCCCGGTGTTTTAATTTTTCTTTCTTCTCAGATGGCGCTCAGAACGCAGGTGTCTGCCCTCGGGGTTAAGATGGCGGCCCAGTCACATGCGTCGCAACCTTCTGTTTTGCAAGTGAAGGCTTCGCACTGGCCTTCCAATCCGGATGACCCTGGCAACCACGAGTTCACTGGTTGCTATGGGGGACTCAGTTTTTCTCCCGGGCTTCATCCCAAAGCTGGTGCGTCCGTGAGGCAGGATTTTTGTCTCCATGCTCCTTCACCTGAAAGAGGTTTTTCAAAGCAGTCACCAGGTCTAGGAGAGATTAAGAGATTTACCAAAGGGAGAAGCATGAAGAGAATTAAGAAGGGACTGGTTTTCTCACACCCTTCCTTTGTTAGTTACCAAGAAATGAAGAAATTATATTTTGCTTAACAACAAAGCTTGGAATTTGAGTTGGCTTACTAAGAGGTCTCCCTCGTAACAATATATATATATATATATATATATATATATATATATATATATATATATATATATATATATATATATATATACATATATATATACATATATATATATATATATATATATATATATATATATATATATATATATATATATATATTTATTTATTTATTTCGGCTCATCAATGCATGTGATATCCTTCGATTTCTTTGCTCATATTTCCATCATCTTCATAAAAGCTTATGTGATTCATGACACGATCTTTTCCGAGCGTCCGCTCCATAACCATCAAAGCCTGACGACGGTGGTTCACAGGTGGGGACGTCCCTCTCTCGGGCCTTTCAATTTCGGATATTCGGCTCTCAAAATCCCCCGTCGCCGCGAACTCCAATAGAGATCGGGTGATGAAACACATGAATAAAACCCTTTGAGGACCAGGAGGCCTCGGGGTGATCCTTCCATTCTGCATTTCAAGGTGAAGAAAGATTGAAGTTGGACATATAAGATTGAGAGTTGCTTACCACTCTTGGTAATAATAATAATAATAATAATAATAATAATAAATAATAATATAATAATAATAATAATAATAATAATAATAATAAAGTGTATCATTTTCAAGCCCTGTTTTAAAAAAATTTAGTGAAAATGTATTTATTTAAATTTTTTCTGAAGGTCCAACGATCGAAACTAAGATTCGAAAGTGGACCAACCCCCGCCCCCCTCTCTCTTTTTCCTCACTTTTTTTATTCGTGCCTGGGCTAGATAAGGATAATGGCTTGGCTGTTCCATTGGCATTATCATTAAGAACAATAAATCTGTTTTTTCATCTGAAATCCCCCGTAAGCTTAATGGCGATATGCCTCGTTATTCAAGCTCTTTAGATCTATTCTACCGATTTTTAGTTAGTGTACAAATATCTCCATGATATTTTGTTCTGTTTGTGATATTGCACGTAAGGATAATATCGTGTTCTGGTTTTAAGAAAGTACTCAGAACTACAGGTTTATCCTAAGGATTACATAAAGAACCTTTGGTTCAGCAATATCAGGAAGACTTGAAGGACAGACTCATCGGGGGTAGAGAATATATTCAGTAACGAACGAAGTCAGTTAAGGTTTTACAAGATGATTGTAGTAGTTCTACTACTGAAACAACTGGATGAATATCCCTCCCTGAGTGAGAATGCATAGAATATCTACTTCGACAACCTCCAGAATAACAACAGCACGTCTTCTGAAAAATAAACCGTCTATGATTTCGGCAAAAGAAGTAAAATGAAAATTTGGAAACATCTAGCATCCGTACCATGCTTGTCCTTTGGGTACGTGGGTGAGTGCATGCACAAACTAGATCCCACCAAAGATAACATTTACTCGAAACATTTAGCTATGGCAAACTCTCCAGGAGGCGGAGTTATTATTGGATGTGTTGAGAGAAACTCCTACTAACAATTGTATATGGAAAGATTTTCAGTTCTTAGACACCTAAGTTTTGGGAAAAAACGTCGAAAATGTCTGCTGTTACCTTCATGGAACTTTTTTTTTTTATCGGTAAGAGTTCTCCCATATAAATTTTCCCCTGTGGATAGCATAACTGCCAAATATACCCACACAACCTTGCAAATTATGTTAACTGTTACTAAAACTATACTTATCATAACCAATATATAACGAGCATAAAAGACACCTTCCCCTGTCATCCAGATGCTTTAAAAAATGCCAATGTTATTTCTATTCGTTTCAGAAGACTTTTTTTATGCAGACACGCGAACGAATTCCAGCTCATGTCGAACAGCGGATGAAAACTAATGAGACGTGTGACATTTGGAAGGTTGTAAGGGAGAGTGGAATAGACTGACAGTCGGCAAAGAGGATTGGACCTTGTTAAGCGAGGTCTTGGTTCTGTAGTGTATATGGTTCAGTTATTGGTGAAATCAATCTATAAAAAAATACAAGTATGTATGTATACAGGTGTTTTTCATCCACAGTAATATCGAATTTCTTTGATTGATTTCGTGTAAGTAGAATAGGTATGTCGTTTTCTGGATCGCTCCGGTACGTAGTACAAAGCATTTCGGTCAGGAATTTTGGATTTTATTCCATGACATAGTAAGAACACTGCTGCTATCCTCCCGTAGAAAAAAAATTAATAGAAATATTGCCTGCCTATTCAGAATCTTCTAACAACATAGCAATTCATCATTTAATAATATGCTTTATAAATTGCCCAGTGGTATTTTTCATATCAAAAAGCATCAATTCCATCTGCCTGTTTCTCTCCCTTTTAACATGAAAAACACTGTAGCTGCTTTCTATCTATCTATCTGTTTATCTATCTACCTATCTATCTATCTTTATCACCTTGCCTGTGATCACCAACCCCCTACCATCATCAACAGCTCTCTCTCTCTCTCTCTCTCCTTGCTTTTGAGTTCCACCCCGACCTTCATCAACAGGTATCCTCTCTCTCTCTCTCTCTCTCTCTCTCTCTCTCTCTCTCTCTCTCTCTCTCTCTCCTTCCTGCCTCGGCAACTGTTTTGGCGTATTAAAGTCGACCGTTCGGAAGGGGACTCAGAGTCCAGGACTGCGGAAGCAATCATTTCCATAGACGGCGATTCAAGACATTATTCTCTACCCTCTCAACCTTTACGTGATGGATGTCTACCTAGCTGGCTGCTGCGGTTGACTAGTTGCTGTTATCACTTTTTTCTGTAGAATGTGATTTTTAAAAACTGTTGCTTTTTTATTAATGTCTTAAGGGGGTGATTTAAGTGCAATTCATTGCGCGAACACATTTTTCACATCTGCTTTTTCCTTCTGTAGGCAACATTTGGTATCCAGATTTAAGTCTGTGTTTGTATACATGTTTATTAATTGGGTAAACAAATGATTGGATCGGTGGATAGATAAGAGAATACAAATGCACGTAATAGCATGCACACACCCACGTTTACTCACGTTTACTCATGAATATATATATGTATATATATATATATATATATATATATATATATATATATATATATATATATATATATATATATATATATATAAAATGGAAATATAAAATTGGTCTAGTGGTCATGATACTCACATCACCCGCTATAGGGCCGTGGTTTTGATTCTCTGGCTAGCCAAAATGATTGAGGCATGTCCTATTAAATCCCATTAAGTCTCTGTTAACCTAATTATTGAATTATGTGCCTGGTAGTTAATCGACTATGGTAAGTCGCAGCCAAGGGGATAAACACGTTGTATATATGCATATCCATAAGGCATGCAAGTAAAAAAGAGGAGTAATCATATTTTAATTTCTGTGGGTTGGGAAAAGATTAATCCAAATATTGATATATGTTGAGATGTTTTAAGGCTGTGGATGTGTAAACAGCTTAGGGAACATGCCTTCTTAACATTAGAAGGTAAGATAATATCATACAAAAAAATTGTAAAGACAAGAAAGGTGTGTGATTGAAATGCATTTCATGATAAGGTGTGGTTTGCGTCCAGATGGTCTGGACAAGTTTGGAGAACGGATGAAGAGAACTTTGTGTGAAAAATTGGTTGATACAGGTGTCTTCGAGGTAAGGAGATGGAGATTTATCAGGGTTTTAGAAGTGTGTGTATATATATATATATATATATATATATATATATATATATATATAGTATGTATATATGTGTGCATATAATGTGTGGGTGTGCGTGTGTGTGTGTATGTGTACGATGTATTACATGTATGCATATCAGGGAACACTTACATATACTTGATAATGAAAAAATGAGAAATACAGAAGCGAGTTTCTTTGACGACACTTTTCGCCAGAATTTTATCATTCCACTTGAAAACACTTCATAAGAGAACTCTTTGAAGTGTTCTCCAAGCGGTTAGGTAAATTAGAAAGAACCCATTCAAAAATTTCCCCATGTGAGGGGAGAGATTCTTTTCTCTTTTTTTCCTACTGCCTTTTTTCAGGGAATATTGCATTCGTTTATTTTTCAACCCGCATGCGTTTCATGTCGATTAAATCTTGTGCATTTTTCATGTGCACTTTTTATTCTTTGATTTTGTAGCTGGTTTCCCAGTAACTTTTTATAGAGTAAGCTGGTATCTGCAAGCGTGTTCGGTACTGAAAGTCTGTATACTTGTTCAGTTGCTTTAATTATTATTATTATTATTATTATTATTATTATTATTATTATTATTATTATTATTATTATTATTATTATTATTATTATAGTCTCTTCGAACTTAATTTTTCCCAGAAAACTAAACTACATTTATAGTTCACGTGATCGTGTTCAGTGAACATTCAAAAATATTCCATGTGGTTTATGATAAGGTCTTCTATGTGTGCCTTAACATATATACATACACGTATGTGCATACAAAAACAAAATCCTGGTGTAGACACAAACATCCATGAATATACATTATGTTAAGGCACACACAGAAGACCTAATCATAAAGCATATGGAATATTTTTAAATGTTCACTGAACACGATCACGTGAACAATAAATGGAGTTTAGTTTTCTGGGAAAAATTATGTTCGACGAGACTATAATAATAATAATAATAATAATAATAATAATAATAATAATAATAATAATAATAATAATAATAATAATAAAATAATAAATACTATGAGTGAGGAAATTTAGTAAATGTTAGCAAGCTGAGACCTTCACTGTTGATGTGAGTTATCTCTTGTTGATAGACTGAAGAGCAACTGTCTTATTTATCATTTCCTGCTGCTGCTACGAAACCTATCGCAGCTAATTGCGTGTTTTTATTTCCATTTCATTCCATCAAGTTCCCAGTAGAAAATAATACGGAATGAACACCATATTCTTTGGAAGCAGGTTCCCGAAGCTGTTTTCACATCCATAGCTATAAAACACCTTAATATATGTATTAATCTTTTCCCAACCTATGGAAATTAAAATATAATTGCTTCTCTTTATTACTTGAATGTCTTATGGATATGCATAAATACAATGTATTTATCCCTTGGCTGCTTACCAAAGTGTATATATATATATATATATATATATATATATATATATATATATATATATATATATATATATATATATATATATATATATATATGTTCTTAATGTATGTGTACATATATACATACGTAAGTATATATATATACATATATAATTATGTATGTAATATGTGTGTGTGTTTGTGTGTGTATACAGATGAGACAGTCATACTGTATATACCTATATGCATGGATTAACACACGGTGAATATATAGACAGGGAGTTTCATTCAATGTAGTTCCATCGAATGACATTAAAAGTTATGGTGCTTGTAAATGCGCACATTCAAAGACCCACATGTATAGGGTTTTTAGGAAAACAACGCGAGAATTCAGCTTATGTAATTATTCACGTTATAACATATGAAAACACTCTTCCAAACTGTGTATTTACATCTTATTCATGCGTCTATCAAAATACTTTCGAACGCAAATTTCCCACTGAATGAACAAAACCTTTATGTTAAAAACACGACAATTATTTACTCAATTCAGAACCATGCTCGGAAGCTTCTTCAGAATGAAGTATCAAATATTTGATGCAAACACCACGTAACAAGGACTGTTCTGTGGCGTCTGCGGTTAAAGTACCAGGTATCGTACACAATCAACTTGTATCAGACTCGGTTCAGCAGCTTCTTTAGCTTCTGAAATTCCGCGCAATCAACTTGGAGAGGCAGCCGTGCGTGGAAGCGGTCCTCTCAAGAATGCAAAAGAGCCGACTCGTATCCAAGAGCTCGGAAAGTGGAAGACAATATTGTCTTCTTCCAGGGAGCCTCTCCCTGGGATCCGACGCAAGTCCAGCTGACGTATTTTCCCGAAAATAGAAACGAGGAATGAGAAAGAATGTTCCTCTCTTTTTCTCTCCCATTTTTTTTTTTTTTTTTTTTTTTTTTTTTTTTTGCTCCGTTTATCAAAACCTCCGAGTTTTGCACAATGGTGTGAAATAAGGGAATGATATTGGTTTCCCTTATAGACCTTCCATTGCGTATTAGTGCTTCCATATGAAAGTACTTATTTGTCAATATGGATTTCCTGCCTCTTGCGAATTGTGGGTTGGTTTTACGCGAGTTTCTGCAGATAACATTGTCCATGAGGAGACGGGGAAAGGAGTGGGGGCGGGGGGGAGTTTCAAGTATTTCTCATTTTTCTCATCCTTTATCACTACACTTTATTTAAGAGACAGCCGTTTTAAGTTTATAGTCCGCGTAAAAATGGCTTTATGGGTCATTTGCATTGTAATTCAAGTCTTGAGATCATAATGTACCTTCATGAATTCCCGTGAATGGTGATGATCAAGAATAACGACGATATTATAGTCGTATTAAGTGCTCAAAGACGGTTCACGAAACAGTTTTAATGAGACATTTCAATATTATTCAAACATTTGAAAAGTTTTCGGTAGGTTATGAGAAAATAATTACAATCATTTCCTAATCAGTAGAGTCAGATTTGCTAATAGACTGATGTTTAATCGTTTAATATAGTCTGAATGGTATTTATAATCACGTCCAGTACATGACAAAGAATTCTATCAGTAGGCCTACGTATTTGCAAAGTGTATATATTTTTTTATATTTTAATGTTAACAGCTTGACTCAAGTAAGTGCATGTGTTTTGTATAAGTGTGTGTGTGTGTGTGTTTGTTGTGTGTTTTAGTTTGCGTGCAGCACCAAAAAAAAAAAAATTAAGTATACCTTAGTTTAACCAGACCACTGAGCTGGTCAACACCTCTCCTAGGGCTGGCCCGAAGGATTAGTCTTATTTTACATGGCTAAGAACCAGTTGGTTACTTAGCAACGGGACCTACAGCTTATTGTGGAACCCGAACCACATTATAGCGAGAAATGAATTTCTATCACCAGAAATAAATTCCTCTAACTCTTCATTGGCCGGCCGGAGAATCGAACGCAGGGCCTGCAGAGTGCTAGCCGAGAACGGTACCGACCAGTCCAACGAAGAACTTAGGATCGACATCTCAATTGGGAGAGCATTACCCAAGGTCAGTGCAAGAAATCAATCCAACATGTCCATTGAAGTTGAATGAGCCGTCATTGATTTCAGCATGGGATCACAGAGAGGTTAACGCTGTTAAAAAAAAAAAAAAAATTATTCGCCCGCGAGCGGACATGGAACCATTAACCATTGAATCCATTAAAAGTGGCCGGAAAATGGAGAGTCTATATCCGTTTGCCAATATGAGATTATACGTGGTAGGTCATCAGTTGATGACCAAATGGGTTTATCAAGGCTTCGATCATTGTTTTTTCATAAATGCTTATTGAGTGTTTTTATTCTCCTTTTTACTTTTGAGTGTTTTTATTCTTTTTTCTTTTGAGCGTTTCTCTTCTCCTTTTTACTTTTGCGTGGTATTATCTTTATTTTTCTTTTATCTTCATTTCCACAGTGTTATGTTCCAGATGAAACCATTTTTTTACTCGTGTCTTTTTTAATTCATCTATTTGAAAAGTGTATATGGATAAGAATTTTTTTTGACTGATGTTACTCTGTTGTTCCTGGCTTTTTTTTTTTTTTTATTAATATTTACAATATAGCACGCTTGATTCCTGATGCCAGTATTCCGCACGGAAATACGAAACTCGGTAAATTGTTTGTTTTTGTTAGGCAACTGCGTGAACGCTTCTGTTATACCACAGCTTTATAAAGCTTTGAAACAATATATCCATGTTATTCTGAACATATATATATATATATATATATATATATATATATATATATATATATATATATATATATATATTTATATATATATATATATATATATATATATATATATATATATTCATATATATATGTATATATATATAAATATATATATATATATATATATATATATATTATATTATATTATATTATATTATATTATATTATATTATGAATGTGTAACGTTCGGATTGGTCAGTGACCAGATAGGCTATATAGTAATAATTTTTTTTGAGATTATGATTACTGAACGAATAACAGTCATTTTAGCAATATTTGCTAAGATTCCCAAACTCCCAACGATAACCCTCATTTTTATCTTGATGATGCTTTTATGAACATTACTAAACATTGGGAATCGGCCAGTTTAAGTCATGTTTTTTTTAGGGGGGATCTTTCTTTCTTTCTAACTGATGAATAGGAAGGAATCAGGTTTGTGTCAAAGCCATCTGAAGGAAACAAGGAACAGCATCAAGTTACGTTGTGCTGTCGAGAAAAGTTTGAATTGATATGTCAAGCTTACGAGACGCAGAACTATTATGGACAAGTTTCTTTTTTCTTTTATCCCTTTGGCTTTTATCCTTATCATTCCTACCTTAATGCCGCTGTTTCACTACATGGGAATTAAAAATAAAAATTTTTTTAGCTTATATGTAACTGGGACTTATGACAGTCCTTCAGAGAATTATCAGATTTCCAGAAAGGATACTTTCGTTTGCTTAAAGTGAGTTTTTAAACAGCATGAGACCATACAAACCCTATTCTCTAAGCAAAACAAAACAAGCAACCAAAAACAAGAAAATCGAGAAGAAAAAATAGCCCTAGGTATTTCTTACCCAACAGGAAACATCTTGGATCAAAATGAGAAGACTTCGGAAGTAGCTTATGAAATAGGTCTGGGACTGCCCGTTCCCGGAGGGACAAGGATGAAAGGTGCCTACAGAGAATTCTGCTATGAATATTTTCGTGTCTCCTTTGTCTTCTTGCTCCACTTCTTCCGAGCGAATGATTGGTATTGAAAGAGATAATTTGTCTTTTACGAATGGAGAAAATACTATAGACAAAATAAAACAGACTTTTCATTAAGACATAAAATTACAGACGTAAACGCAAACGGTCTAGATGTTATTTTTAGTCACATCGGCACTGGAGAACCGATCAGATTATAAATGAGTATCGGAATAACATCCTCAGCAAACACACACACACACAAATATATATATATATACTGTATATATATATATATATATATATATATATATATATATATATATATATATATATATATATATATATATATATATATATATATATATATAATGGGCGTGTTTGATCGATTATGTGCCTGTTTTCCTGTTGTGTGTGTACGCCTTATAAAAGAGAGAAAGAGAAAATAATTTTCGTGATAGAGCTTTAAAGCCCATCACGTAGTCAGTGGTAAAGTTTCATATACTGTATCAGTTTATTGTCAACCTTTTTTGCTAATCTCTTCATCAAACCACATGTTTTATCAGTATGTGTGTGTGCGCGTGTGAGTACCTCTAAATATTTCTTGGGGCAAGTAGGTGCTCTTGTCTAGCTAAATCGTAATTAAAACAAAAAAGAAAGTTGGATAAAGAGTAGGCCTACCAAAAAAGAAAGCGATAGAACCTCTTCGTAGGAGGAGGAAATTTGTAGGATTACGTATGTTTTTCCCACGACGTTTATTTTCCGCTGTGTATCATATTGTTGAATAATACGCGGTTTCTTTAATACTACTACACTTTTCACAGGAAAGGCACGTTCTCAGAATTCCTTTTTGATGCAGGAAAGACATTAACAGTTATTACAGAATTCCTTCTGTGGCTTGCAGGGCTAATTGCCAAAATATCCAAGCAATTTTGAGTTGTGCTACCTTATATATGTGTGTGTGTGTGTGGACATCTCTCTCTCTCTCTCTCTCTCTCTCTTTCTCTCTGTGTTTTTTCTATGTATATATATGTGTGTGTATGCATATTTACATGTGTGTGTGTGTGTTTGTTTTATACATTATATACATATATATATATATATATATATATATATATATATATATATATATATATATATATATATATATGAGAGAGAGAGAGAGAGAGAGAGAGAGAGAGAGAGAGAGAGAGAGAGAGAGAGAGAGAGAGAAGAGGAGAAAGAGAGAGAGAAAGAGAGATGTCCCCACATACCCTTTTACTTATTTAAATCCATACCGATCTCTCCCTATCAATTCTTGTGTTGCCTGTCTACCTTTCTCAATTTAAACCTTACCATGCACCTTTCTAGGTGCATGGTATAACTTTATAATTCTCACAGTCACCCAGACTACTATTCCTCACATCCGAAGGAATCATTTTCCTCTAACTTCCTTTGAATTTCTTAAACATTCAGGCATAAATTACGCATCCTGGTCTGGGAATGAACTACACTCACCGCTATGTAGTAGTATATTACTTGTAATACCACCAACTCATATATATATATATATATATATATATATATATATATATATATATATATATATATATATATATATATATATATATAATATTATAGGTATCGCTGCTTTGTTAAGGCAGACCTGTAACGAAAACCGTCAGAGGGACCATTAGGACGGGAAACCACCTTGTGGAGGTATCATTAATTTTGCGACGGAGGCTTTGAGAACCTCAGGTGTTGCGATAATGAAACCTCGCCTGGGGGGAAAAATTCTCTGGGGCCATTCTGCGAAAATTGTAGCGTCGTTTTACTCGGTCCATTTATTATGTGGGGGATCCCCGTTAAAGCTCCTTCATTTGTCTCCAGAAACTACGAGATCAGCTGATTCTGGGTTTCTGATATCGTGGAAGTTTGTTCTTTTTGAAGTTCTTTCTCTTCGGTTTAAGAAATATCGTGGTTGGCTGATTTGTTTTTTTTTTTTTTTTTTTCCTGCTTCAAGGAAAATGTCTTACTTTTGTCTGATGCAGTTACCAAGTGGCTGATTTTATTGTAGCCTGGAATTCGTACTTCGGTTTCCCATAGTTATATAATCGAATAAAGTTAAGAATTTAAATATATCTTCCACTGATGATCCGATACCCATCATCCATTGCAGCAGAAACTTCTTCAGCTATACCCTTCTGCAAATTTTTTAACAATAAAAACGAATATTTTTGACCGCCCTCTGTTCTGTGAGCGTTAAATGATTGATCTCTAACTGCAATAAAACATGCCAAAGGCCCCTGCTGAGAGTGCGCGGGAGATGTAGCTCTTTTTAATATTATATTATACTGAACCCTAATCTCTATTTAGCAATTATGGTGTTAGCTCTCAATTTCAATAAAATACATTTTTATAAAATTGCAACAAAAAGGTGCTTCATGTGACTGTAAATGAGTCATGTTAAGGCCAGAGATTTTGCAGAAAACATTTTTAAAAATCAGTGGCGCTTTGGTTTATACTGCAAATGAAAATTCATGTTTTTCTAAGAACTGAGAAAAGAAATTACACTGTATTTACGTAACTCTATTTTAACCTGGCTGGTTGAAAATTGGGGAAAATTTTCTAAGAACTATGTAGAAAGAGAAATTAAATTACCTTAGTGTAACCACCACTGCTGATTAACAGCTTTAACTTTGAGGGCTGGCCTGAAGGGTTAGATTTATTCTGAAGGGCTATACTACCAATTGGTTACTGAGCAACGAGGCCTACAGCTTATTGTGGAATCCGAACCACAATAATAACGAGAGAGAGAGAGAGAGAGAGTAAATCATATCCTCGAATGGAAGGCTGTAAAGTAAAATGAACATAATTTCCTGTTCTTTTGCCATTTTTTATAAATAGTTTTAATTATTTGCGACTATCGTAAATCTGACGAAACGAAGAGAATAATAGTAATTCAGATTTGTCACCGTGAAATTCTACTACGCCCGGAACTCCTTCGGCCCATCTTAGATCTTTGATACTAATAATCCTCTCTCTCTCTCTCTCTCTCTCTCTCTCTCTCTCTCTCTCTCTCTCTCTCTCTCTCTCTCTAGGAAACTTAATTTCCTACAACGTCCTGATTCTATCTATTATTCTATCTAATCTCCCATTCAACTGGACTAGTTCAAAGTACTTCTAAAATGTGCTGTGTCCCTTTTTCAATTCTAAAATTCCTTTCTTTATCTCAGTAACTATAGATGTACGGTGACCTTACTGCTCTGTTTGATATATTGCTGAATATACACGTACGTGTGAGTTGAAAAACATGCGCATGCGCGAGATCTCAGACAGTCAGCATATATAATCACAGATACATTGACATCAAGATCAATGGTTAGCAAAGCATGAAAGTCAAACACATAGGTATGTCCGTCCTCCATAAACTCGCCGTCATAAAGACACCCCCCTCCCTTGAAGCCTCCTCTTGTGACTCCAGGTCCCCCGCCCCCAGTGTAATTCATTGAAGGTTAAACCTTTGATTGATGTCCCTGTGAGGGCATGAAAGGAGATACGGTATTGGGAGGGCTTAATCAAAGAAGAGCTATCGATACACACAGCAACTCCCACCATTGCTGTGTAAATGATAAAAGGATCGGCTTCAAACGAGAATGCGATTACAACATAAAATTTAATTTTGTTCCTTCTTATTTTAAGTGCTCAAGACTAATTCTGTTTATTCCTAGTGGAGAAACAGTAAATTTAGTGCTGTGAAAATTCGTGAATGATGCAAGTATAGTGCGTATCTCACTGAGCACTCCTACAAGATTAGGGAAATTGAAATTCAGAGGGCATTAAGGTTATTGAAACGTGGAGTGTGTTTTACGTAGATTACATGTATTTCCTCCACCTGCCAATATGGTGCGAGTTCGGTCTTAGGTTGTTAGATACATCAGCCTTATTTCATGAAACATACATGCACAAAATAATAATAATAATAATAATAATAATAATAATAATAATAATAATAATAATAATAATAATAAATTCTGTGCTGTATGCGTCAAGAATTTGACGTTTTACTGAATTTCAGAAAAGATCAAAGGCTCTTTTGGCTTTCCAAATCTTCAAGAAATCTTTGAAGACTGTAAAAACCTACATGTTATCGAGTGTAAGATCGTAGAGGAAATTGCTCCGAATACTACCACTAGTTCCGTGAGCACTAGTTACACATTTTGCTCGGAAATTCAAGGCATTTCCTGACAGCCTCGTTTATAAATGGTTGACCTCACAAAACTTGTTTTTACTATATTTCTCTAAACGATAAAAGAGATAATTTTACGAACTCTGTATACAGCTTCCGGAACCCATTGTTGCTCGTAATATTCATTCATTTATTGGGTTAATTTTTACAGTTCTATTAACAACGTTAATTGCTGTACCTCGCGACCCGCATATGAATTTAGAAGTCTTGTATGAAACAGATATTCTACTCAATTAATAAAGATCAGAGAACTTATGGAGAGAAATTTGACAAATGATAAGATTATAAACTAAATTTTGTGATACATGTATATTCCAATAAGAGCACTCGAAGATTTTTCGGTAGATATTTATCCCTTCATTTTACTAGTACTTGCCAGTGATTTTTTGTAGTGTATTTAATTAATACAGCAATAAAAGATATTAATGTTTTTCTATACCTGAATTTGAGGAAAACATGTATAAAATAAGAGTTTTAATTAACGACTGTGGCAGTAAGCGATGGTCACATTACCGAAGTTGATAAAAAAAATTGTTCGAATGGGGGAGAATTATCAGGGTCACCAGGTGCGTAGTCAGTTTTCATATATATATGATGATCCATAAACTTCAAGTGAAACATGAGTTACTTTCTATTTTATACTTTAATTCCAAATGAAAATTGCAAGTGGCTTTTTTTTTTTTACCATTAAAAGGTTTAATCAGCAGGTAGATGTTAGGAAAAGGCCCGCATATCGTGCTGGCTACACAATCAAAGAGCGTATAATTTCCGTACAAATTTGATGTAGGACTCTGCCAGGAATAAAGATTGTGCTACCAGGACAAAATGAAAAGATTTATAGGTCCATAAAAACAGTGTTACTCACTATAAATGGTACACTCACAAACGCACATTTCCGAAATGACAACAAAATTACTCCACATTTCGGGCTAAATAAGTTGATCACTTCTGACCACATTATTCGCAACAGATATGAGCTTTCCATTTCTAGATAAATCAGCATAAAGAAGGTGCAGTTGATAAAAAAAAAAAAAAAGAAAGAAAGAAAGAAAGCATCGACAAACGAAAAACTAAACGATAGGTATCATATTCCGACCATTTTTCCTCCGAGTATGACGGATGAGCTCAGCGCGCGGAGTATTCTGGGAAAAGTTAATAATGCCACTCCTGCGTTCTTTCTTGATCTTATTAGTAACTTTATATCCACCGTAGACAAATAATGACAGGGATAATGAGGACACTGGGGATGGCAACGCCTCTCTGGTACTTTTCAAGGGTTGCAGGTTGTTGTGTGCTTTCTTTGATCACAGATATTTGCGTTACTCATCTTAGAATGTTGATAAGTAAGTATACCTTAGTTTAACCAGACCACTGAGCTGATTAACAGCTCTCCTAAGGCTGGCCCGAAGGATTAGACTTATTTTACGTGGCTAAGAAACAGATTGGTTACCTAGCAACGGGACCTACAGCTTATTGTGGAATCCGAACCACATTATAGCCAGGAATGAATTTCTATTCCAGAAATAGATTCCCAATTCTTCATTAGCCGGCCGGAGACTCGAACTCTGGCCTAGCTAGTGCTAGCCCACAACTCTACCGACTCTCCCAACGAGGAACTAAGTTGTGATATTATTTAAAATGGTTAATCATGTAGTGACAACCAGTTTAAATGGGTTAATCATGGAGTAGTGACGTGTTTTAAATGGTGAATCACTGATTAGTGACATGCTTGCTAAACTGGTTAATCTTGGATTAGTTGGATTCTGTTTAAAATGGGTAATTGCAGATTAGTAACTTGCTGTTTAACACTATTAAAAATGGAGTACAGACATGCTGTTTAAAATTGTTAGTCATGGATTAGGGACTTTCTGTTTAAAACGGTTAATTATGGACTAGTGACATTCTGGTTAAAATGGTTAATTATGAATTAGTGACAAACTGCCTAAATGGGTCAATCATGGATTAGTGAAAATGGTTATGTTGGAGTAGTGGCATTTTGTTTAAAATGTGTTATTATGGAGCTGTGGCGTGCCGCTTAGAATGGGTAGTAATTATTCAACTGGAATAAATGGTAGCAATGAATATTAGCTGTGGTTGACATTTTCTCTTGTGTTCTGTGTGACCATACCTTTGCAAACAGAAACACAGGGCGACGTGATATCTCTTACATTATATATTTCCCACTCCAGTTTTGTCTTATCTCGATTACTATGAATTAAGTCCCTTACAAGTTAAAACTGGATCACATTTCAGTATGTAATGCCTAGTAATTCCAGCAGGTGATTTATCAGTAATACTTGAAATCTTGTCCTCAATATTCTCGACACTTTTCAGATATTCATTTCTTGCAACCAGGTCGCTTGTGAGATCTTCGTTTGACTCTTCATAATTTTGGGTGAACTCTCCTTCATATTTTCTATATTTATTTACCAGCAGCCAATCTTACTCTTAGCATCATCTCTTTCCCCCATTTTCAAGATTCATAACCATTTTCTTCTCAGAAAAGCTTCTGAGAGCCTCAGTTACGTCTTTTTTCTTCAATAGGTGCGGTCATTACCTGCAGACTCAGCAGTCAGAGGGACCCTTCTAAGCAATTATCTTCTTTTTGACCGCATCAGCCAACGAGGAATTCGACGCGTCAGCACTGAATCCCTCTCCTATCGTACAGATGACCTCTTTCCCTTCATCCACCTTTACAGAAATATAATCAACTGTCTGTCCTGTCAACATATTCATCGCAGACCATGTTTATTTTTTGTAGGTTTTCACCTTTCACACCATCAAGGGCGACACATTCATTGTGCCATTGTACCACGAAACTTACATCCTAACCTGGCACTGTCTTGCTCCCTGCCCGCATGGCGCAAATACTAATCGTGGCGTGGCAATGATTATCTTATTAAGTTAGCGGCAATGACCAGTAAGTCACCGCATAGTTTCCAAGTGCATAATTGCTATGGATATGCAGCCCAGAATATAAGTAATGAATATGTAGGGTAATATTTCATCACCATCGGAAAGTAATAGTTAAATCCATTGACCATTTGGATCGTTTGGATGTTGCAGTCAGTTACCAATTTTATTACAACATTCATCGTCCACTCTATCTCAGAAAGGAATCTCCATTAGCAGAACCTTAGTGCATGCGCCCAAAGGGACAGTGTTCTCTAGCGGCATTGTGACGTGAACATTCCGCCGAAGGGCCATGGTGTCACTCTGCCTGGTTCCTAGTGTACAATGCTTTTAAAAGTCGTACCACGAAGTTAAATCAACCAATCAGTAATTATCAGTAGACTCCGGTGGCGTGGAATTTTAAATATTACTGCACTTACCAAAACCCACAGAGTATTGTCAAGACCTTTAATGACATTTTCCCGTGAAAAAGATCCAGCTGATGTCTCTGTAATGACGGAAATCCTTCTTTTGAATTAATGACAATACCCTTCATAATTGGTGGACTGGAAAAACGAATTGGTTTTCATCTTATCAAGACGTTAAATTAATCACTCGAAGTTGAGATTGTCTGTGATCGAGTGTGCGTACGTAAGTGCCTAAGTTCAACCCTGCACGGGTAAGTGTTTTGTGCTTCGCGATCAACTGCCATGTCACTTCAGCCAAGTGCGTAGTTGCGCAAGCTCATATCGCGCTGTTCAAGACGTGTATGGCGACTTGAGAGGGGAAAGGAATGTAGCTCCCCTTATTTTCATTTGAAATGCCACATTTCTCCCTTGTAAAAGGTATGCACTTATCTTAGTTTATATTGTATGTGTTGCCATAACACTTAACAGTGTTCTTTTGTATTTTTATCTTGATGTAACAGAGTTGCTAAAATTTACCAAGAGTTGCTATGGTAATGTTACGTAAGATTGCATATTCTTCATGTTAAGATGAGCTTGCATGTGGTTGCAATGCCACCAACCTAGTGGTTCTCAAACTGCTAAGATGTGTCATGATATTCTCCCAGATCATCTAATTTTATGAATATGTCAATTCTTGAATTAGATTCATACCTGTTATGCAAATAAGCCATTAAATAAGCTAACTGTGTAATGTAACAGTTAAGTTAGACATTAAGTTACAGTATAGACTAGGCTAAGGACTGCATGCTGTTTGGCACAAGATTGCTGTCCTAAATGAACTTTTCGTATTACAGGAAACCAGTGTAGGGCACCTGTACAAGAACCAGTATAGGGTACACCAGTATAAGTACCTGTTTAAGAACCAGTTCTAACAGTCATGGAAGGAACATTAGGAATAAGTTGTTTACACCATGTATCCTACTAAGAAGCATTAAACAAACCGCGGGAGTCTGCCTTTCCCTCAACCCTAATAGTGCAGCAGATAATTGCATATTTCATAAGAATCGTTCAGATAGTGAAACAAGCATGAAATTTTGCACAAGTGCTCTTAAAGTTCCCTCTATCAGAAAAGGGCGCTGGCCACGCAAAAAATTTAATATGGCGGCCAAATTCAAGATGGCGGCCAGTATCGACAGATTAATTATCGTTTTAAGCATGGATCTTGGTTTCTGTGGTTTTAGATCTAATGAGGCCATCTCTTTCGAATAACTCATCAATTTTGAAGGAAAATTAATAAATGTAAAAGAGTGTATGTCTGCACACAACCAGGGCACACTGGTGACATCACTGCTGTGTAACTCAGCATGGGGTTCAGTGCCAGCTAATCCAGCTTTACTAATCCTGTAGTCTTAGACTAGTAGTTGTAGTATAGTTTAGTTTAGTGTCCCAAATGCTTTCTAACAGCCCCAGACCAGCTATAGTTAGATAGCCGCACCTGAATAGACAGGATGTGCCAGCGGAGAGCCGAGCCAAGGGGTATGGGGCTGTACATGATGGTTCATGTACTTACCGGATGGTGTACAGATCACACGGGACTTAAATGGCACTGGATGAATGATCGGGCTAGGTGTAGGGAGACCAACCTAGTTGAATCCCCATACAGGAATGTGTGCTTTGTTTAAGGTGGTAAAAGGATAACCCCTCGGCCTTAATCAAAAGTGAAATCATGGCAGAATGTGATGCCAATCCAATATTGAGCAGTAGAAAAACAAACTGGAGTTTGTGTTGTCTTTGTCAGAAGGACAAAAGAGGTGAGCACTTGACATCACCTCCAAGTCATCATGTCCTAGACCATGATGGGTACACAATGCTGGCAAGGAACATTCCCATGTTCAGTGAAATTAATGAAATGCCACTGATAATGGATCCAGCAAGGGCTGGATGAAGGTGATGGCATAGAGGCCACTCTCAGGAAAAATGCAGCAAAATACCATGTGAACTGTCGCTTGTTGTTTAACAACACTAAACTGGACCGTGCAAGAAAGCGACAAATCCAATGACCAGACCAGCAACACTGAGACTAGTCGTGCAAAACTGCGCCGAACCAGTCATGACAATGAAGTTTGCATTTTCTGTGAGAAAGTGGCACCTGCATCTGATCTCAGACAGGCTAGTACTAAGGGCCTTGACTTGAAATTGCGTGAATGTGCAGAGATACTTAGTGATGGCAAGCTCCTTGCTAAGTTGACTGGTGGGGATGTCATTGCACAGGAGTTTAAGTATCACCATGCCTGTCTTTGTGCCCTCTACAACAGAAAAGGTCCTACCTGAGGAGCCTTGGAGAAAGACCAAGGTAGCACTGAGTCAGAATCAGATGTGTATCCACTAGTTCTGTCAGAACTGATGACATACATTGTTGAAAACAACCTTTGTTCAGATGATCCAGTCACATTTCGGCTGGCAGATATTTGCCACCTCTACCAACAACGTCTGGAACAATTAGGTGTAGAGTCACCAAGTGTAAATTCCACGAGACTCAAAGACAAACTTCTGGCAGAAATTCCAGAACTTGAGGCTCATAAATCTGGCAGAGATGTATTACTTGCATTTCAAAAGGATGTGGGAAAAGCACTTGCTCAATCATCTGATCTTTCAGAGGCAGTTATCATTGCTAAAGCAGCAAATATTCTCAGAAAGTCTATACTTGATCATCAGTCACGGTTTGATGGCACATTTTCTGAGGCTTGTGTACGAAATTCTGTGCCTCCTCTCCTGCTCCAGTTTGTAGGGATGGTTGAGCATGGGGCTGACATCAAGTCACAGTTACGATTTGGAGCATCAAAGTCAGACCAGGCCATTGCACAGCTCATGCAGTTCAACTGCTACTCCCCATACAAAGAGGAGCAACAACTCATAGACACTCCAAAGACAGAGAAACACCATTCCCAGTCTACATGGGACTCTCAGTCTATGCCAAAACCAGGAAGAGAAACCTGGTTGAAATGCTACATCAGTATGGGTGGCATTTGGCCAAGGCCAGAGCCTGCGCTGGATTGCTGTGCATGACCTGTGCAACTCTCTGGGCCAGGAGAAGGTGAATGGCATGCTCTTCTTCCATGCGTTCACAGGCTGTGATACAGTGTCCCAGCCTTCAGAGCAAGGGCAAGAAGACCGCCTGGCAGACATGGAACATCTTTCCAGAGGCCTCCACTGTGTTCTCCAAACTGAGTCACTACCCTCTCAGAGTGGAAGAGAGTGACCTGAAGGTCCTGGAGAGGTTTGTCATACTTATGTATGAAAGATCCAGCACTGCTGGCACTGTGGATGAGGCTAGACTTGATATGTTTGCCAGAAAACAAAGGGCATATGAGGCCATTCCACCAACCAGGGGAGCTCTCCAACACACCAAGCGTGCTGCGTACTAGGCTGGTTGTGTGTGGGGCAGGCCACCCAGTGTCAGCCACAGCCAGAGAACCCTGCTGAGTGGGGATGGCAAAGTCTGGTGAAGCATGGCAAGTCCTCTGGACAACCAACTCGCCCTTAGCCAAGAGTTGCCAACCACTACCAAATGTGGATGCAAAGCAGGCTGTCGGGAAAGGTGCAAGTGCTACAAGCTGGGTCTTCCCTGCACAGCTCTGTGCACTTGCAAATGTGAAGTCTAGATAAATATTGCCCTCTCTTCAGTAGATAATCTAGCTTGAGCATCCAACGTGTCATGCTATGCCTACCTTCTTATCCTCGAATTTTTCAAAGGTGTAGGTTGAGAGACCTATACATAGATTGTTCATGTTTAGTCCGTATTTCTCTTCTTTTCTTTTTATGGTTACAGTCTTAGACACAATGTTGTATGTGACCATACCATTACTATTTCAGTTGAAAATAGCATATTAGTTAAACTGTCTGATCACATGAATATACCATTAAATAAAAACAGTTGATCTCTATGTCTGCTAGCGCTGTGGATAGAAAAAAAACTTTTATGGCAACCATTTTGTACGCCATCTTGGTTACAATTCATTTAGTAAGGGTTTTCAATAAAATGTGTGGTATGGAACATTTTTATAACCTAAAAGTCGAGGTTTAAAAAAAAAACTGGCATATTCCATCCAATAGATGCTCCCAAACCAGTGAATCTCAACATAGATGGCGGCCATTTTGAAAAAATAGCCGCCATCTTGGATTTTCAGGTACCAGCGCCCTTTTCTAAGAGAGCGTAGTCTTAGGAATGTTTGTGCCAAATTTCATGCTTGGTTCACTATCTGAACGATTTTTACAGCAATCTGCTGCACTATAACCAGAAATGAAGATTCGTCCGTCTACGACGCCAAATACCAGTTCAAGCTAAAAGTAGTCCTAGGTTTATTAACCTAGACCGGTATGTCACACTTGTATTAGCCTATACCCAGGTTTGAATTGTTATGTATAGGCTAGTTTAAGTTAATTGTCCTAAAATGAATGGTAGCCTCCGAATGTAAGTCAGGACAATTGACATATCAAGCCTAAAGAAGCAATACCAAAGGTTACATCTCTACCAAATTTTCATATTGTTAGGTACTGTAATTAGTTGGACTTTTGAACGCTGATTAGAACAATAGTTTAAATAAATCGGTTAGTGCACAGTGATAAAACTGTAAAGGGGACGCAATAATTTCCTGGCTGATTCGTTTTATGGTTTTTATCGGATTACTGTTTTTCAGAAAGTGCACAAATTACTTTGGAACGAGCCTAAAGAACCATAAAGTTTTAAAGCAAGCTTCCACAGAACGTAATGCCTGCATATAAAACAATAGAAAAGAGGACGATGTCAAAACAATTCTAGAGATAAAAATCAAGCTGGAAAAGCAGCAATATATGTTGGTGAAGCTAAAGCAATTGTGCATCAGTGTAACCGATGCATCCGTTACAAGGGGAGTTTTTTTGGGGGGTGAATATCCCACTTAAAACAGTGGGATATTCACCCCCTCCCCTTGGAACGGATGCTGATGCATCGGTCACATTACACTGATGCACGATTGCCTTAGCTTCACCAACATATATTGCTGCTTTTGTAGCTTGATTTTTATCTCTCGAATTGTTTGTTTTTACATCGCCCACTTCTCTGTTATTTTATATGCAGGATTATGTTCTGTGGAAGCTTGCTTTAAAACTGTATGGTTCTTTGGGCTCGTTCCAAAGTAATTTGTGCACATTCCGAAAAACAGTAATTCGATAAAAACCATAAAACGTGATCGAGATATATCGGGGAAAACGAATCAGTCGGGAAACTATTGCGTCCCCTTCGCAGTTTTATCATTTTGCACTAATCGATTTAAATAAACTATTGTTCTAATCAACGTTGAAAAGCCCAACTAATTAAATAATAATATGATTATTTAGTAGAGATATCAGCTGGATCTTTTCACGGGAAAATGTCATTCAAGGTCTCGAGAATAGGCTCCTCCGTGGGTTTTGGCAAGTGCAGTAATATTTAAAATTCCACGCCACCGGAGTCTTCTGATAATTATTGACTGGTTGATTTAACTTCGTGGTACAACTGTTAAAAGGGTTGTTTTGGGAGGTGTGCAATACGAAAAATGATTACTGTATATGAATACCTCATGGAACGTAGCTTACGTCTCTAAAACTCAAAATAATTTTATGTAATCAATTATCATGGCATCAATGGCCAGTTTTGTTGTAATGACAAATGTACAGATAAAAGGAAATACGAGGAATCAAGTAAAACTTTCGAGAGAAGAAGAACACTCATGCAATTGTTGATGGTTGTTGTTGCGTAAATAGTTGCCTGCTAGTGCTAGCAGGCACGTGCATGATGCAACATTACTGTACCGCCAACGTGCTTTCTCTATTCTGAATTTGTGAACTACTTAGCGAAAGACAGCGGTTTTCCAACGCCATGAACGAACCATTATGCCATTGCGATTATTGGTGGTGAAGAAAGGGTTGAATATTGAGAACATAATCATGAAAGTGGCATCTTACTTCGGGATGCATTTTCCCCGAAGTTGGCGCGAAGGTTCACAGGTTCGAAGACGTTTGTGCCGAGGTTTTTCCCCGAGTTGTTAAGGTGATTAGTTTGTTACATATATAACCAAGTCTACCCACCAGTAATAATTCATAGATTGCAGTTAGTGGTGTGTTGACTATGAATTCTATAAACCAGATAAACTAGGGAAATGCTATAAACCAGGTCAGTAGCCTAACTAGCCCTTGGCTAACGACGTCAATTACACAACTATCGGAATAGTTCTCCCGGCACAAAGTAACTTGCAATGGTATCTAGGCCTCGATTAGCTGCATAAGCCCACCTTACTGTTACTTCAGGTTTGGTTTCTTATCAAAACTCTTAGGCCTAGGTTAGGCCATAGGCTGACCCCAGGTTTTTGGCAGCTTTGAGGGTGTAAAGGGTTATTCGTATGGTAGGCTATGAACTTTGAGTAGAACTGCAATATAACTCCGCAGGGCTTATTACCTTGGAAAGTGAGGTTTTCTTTAGTATTTTGGTTGCCTATCAAGAATTTACTGTTATTTTTAGCGGTCAACTGTAATTAACCTCATAACTGATGTGTTGTTGTATGCCGGCCATCCTGGAATGCTGTCGCGCATGTGCATTGCTGTAGGGGAACTTTTGGTAAAAAGTGGAGTCTCCTTGACCGTGGGGTCCCCGGGGGATCTAGCCTACTAGGTTAAGTTAGGTTAGTATAGTTTCTTTTACAATAGGTTTTCTTAGCCAGCCTCTTCTTGAACATATGGCTCTCATATCCCTTGCATATGCTCAGAACAGTTCCATGCCGGCCACCAACAAATAACGTCTGTTCTCCCCATGTTTTACTCCATCCAAAAACCCCCGCTCCCAGTAAACAGACACCTCCTTCATTAGCAACACTAAAAGAATAGGAAAACTTAATTTCCAAGGTAATAAGCCATGCAGAGTTGTTCTGTAGCAGGGGTTCCCCACCTTTTTAAGCTGATGGGCACCCACCTGTTTTCTGGATAACTGTGAGGGCACCACAGTAATGTTATAGATTGCGAATTAAGAAGCAGTCCAATTAGTAAGTGAAAGACTTAGTCTTCATTTTTTTAAAGGTAACAAAAATTTTAAATTACTAGCATTGAAGATTCAAAAATGAATTTTTACTGCTTGGATGTTTATTCAAATAACTGACATTCACCAGTCAGGCATATATTACATAACTACCATAGCTATTGTGAGTGAAACATGCCAAATCTACATATACTAATGATACTATACCAATACCATATACATTATATATATACATATATTAAAAAAAAAAGGTGGAATGGTATTTTAAATTTGGCAGTCAGGCTTGCGAAGAGTTCATGCTCACAAGCACCATTTTAGCAACTTCGAAAGATCAATGCCAGACCATCAAACAAAAGGCATAAATATAAACAAAAACAAAGCAAAGGGCAGCAAACATTACGGTTGTCACTGACTGGTGGAGACCAGGCTCCAGTGGTAGTCTTCAGTTTTATCCATTTTTGACCATTGTTGTTTTTGCAAACCATTTATTTTTGTGTCTCCCCCATACTTTGTTGGGGAAAATTATTCTGTGGGATGTGGTATTGGGAACTCGTTACTTGGATGTTCCCCAAATCCTTTCAAAGAACGTTTGTAAGTGTTTAAACCATGACTTCAGCATGGAACACTTGTAATTTTACTCATTAGTTGTAATAGGCTAAGACTGTGAACAAATTCAGCTGATGAGAGTGGTAAAATATTTGTAAAATTTTCAAGGAGTTATAATGCCACAGCATAACCTATCCTAATCAAGGATGCTTGATCCTACCCAGCAGTGGATATTTGCCACATCCCCGTATTCATTGTTAACGTTAGCCAAGAAGTTTTGCAGGGTTTCATCCTCTTCACAGCCTTGACAACTTGAGTAACACGTCAGTTCAAACATTTATTTAAGATTGTAAAGACAGCTCAGTATGAGCACCCTTCAGTGTAATAATCAAGTAGCCTATTGACTGCCCAATATTTTACATATATATTTTCTCATTGGAAATATCCATAATTCTCCCTGCCCCCTCACACACCTCCCCTTAATTTATATTATATTTCAGTTCTTAGCCAGACACATGATTCATTTGTTTTACAAGTGTTTATATTGTGTATTTCTATTATTATCGATGCTAATCTCTTGAATATAAGGGAGAAGGCAAGGGAAGTAAATGCAGTAGACAGTTGACATATTTATCATGGAACTAATCAATGCCAGCTTGAATGGAAAGGGTTTTTTGTGTTTTTCTTCAGCTTGAATAGTCTTTCTTAAGCATCCTTGCTGATTTTCTGTCTCAAACTATTTCTCTTTTACTTAGCAACCAGATTTGATTCCTTGTGTATTAGTGCTGTTATTATGTCCTTGAGGTTTGGTCATCGAAACTGACTGAAAGTAGGTTGACGGAAAGAGTTTTTTTCCTTCTTCTTCAGCTTGAGTATTCCTTTAGTTTTAGCAGCCTTGTTCATTATCTTCCTTATTTTATTTACATTGTACTTAGCCAACTAGATTTGAAGCTTTGTGGTACAGTATATTGTTGTTCATGTATGTTATTGAGGCTGTGTCTGTGTGCTGAAGAAGTTACTGTTTATGATCCTCTTTATAAGTTAGTGTGATGCAAGAGTAAGACATGCAGTCAGAGTGTAGCCAGCTCTCTTGCTGCTAGTTAATTTCCATATGCCAGAGTTTATTTAACCAGTATACATTTGCTTTGAAAAGTTGTCAGCATTAGAGTTTAAAGTAAAATTATATTATGACATGTAATGCCATATAAATGTAGCAGAAGTATTATAGGGTTTGAAGTGGAAGCAAGTTTATGTGGCATTTTGAAGAAAAATATCAAACTCATGTGTGATAGGAATTGCAGTGATGAGTCCTTATTCATAAGCTTTGGTTTACTTAAAGCTGCAGCAGTTGGTTCTATTCCCATGTTTCTGTAAAAAGGCATCACAGAAAGTTTCTTGTCTTTTAGGATGTGTTCGAAAATCTTAACCGAGTCTCCAGTAAAGAATCCTCCTTTGGAAGAACCTGTCATTGACCTCCAGAAAGGATGTAATCTCCTTGACCCAGCTGTGAAGAATCTGTTGGGAAGATCCCCGTCTTCTTCACCCTTGAAAAATGGTGTGGAAGGACCCTCTGGCATGTCTTTGTTGCCTGCATCATTGCTTCTTCAAAGAAGTTTTAACCTAATGGCTTCCAAAGTAAGTTCTATTAATTACATTCTTTTGTGTTTTTTATGATTTGCTTATAATGTAGTTGTTTGTACTGTAAATTTTAGTTTTGCTTGTATTGTTATGTAGTATTTTGCTCAGCTATGTACAAAAGCATAATGAGAAAGATTTAAAGTGTACAGTCCCAGTATTCCTATAAAATTTAAACTATTGCCTAATGTTTCAGTATAGTACACAGGGTATATAAAAAAAAATTGCACTGTATAATGTGCCCAGATTTCCCCCTTCAGCCTGGTAAGGGTTTTATCAACTTGAAGTATGACCAGTGTGGTAAGGGTTGTATCAACTAGGAGTATAACTTCATTGAAGCACACCATCTGTGTAGTGTCAGTTTTTAGATAGGTGCAACTACATTTGGTCTTCTTATTCCCCATCATTTCTGTGCTTTCCAGTGTCCAGTCCTATTCCTATTTACAGAAAGGTAGATGTCCCGCTTGATTTTTTCTAAATTTCCTGTCATGGACTTCATTACAAAATAAAAGATGCACAGAAATGTTGAGGTGCAAGCTGATCATCCCTGGAAAGATGGAAATAAGGTAGTGTGAAGAGGAGGATGACACTGTCAAGATGCTTTCCTATGGGAGTGATACAGGATTCCTTTTTCCACTGATTCTTGTCCCTATAAATACTTAAATTTTTAATAGATCTGAGCTACCAGCCAAGGACACAGGATTCATGGTGCTGGATATGTCTAGCGTAAATACCTCAAAAATCGAGATAGTCAAAGTCCAGGACATGTAACTACACTGTTAAATATTAGGATCAGTAGTCCCCAAGATAACCAAGGAAGCTTGAGACCAGGACCTACCAGTGCCCTTCAAGTGTGTTTGTCAGGCATGTCACCTTCATAATTGAGATGATGCTGTCACTAACTAGGTTCATCATGTCCATAGATTTAAGGGATTTACCCTCAGATGTTTGTTCATGCAGCTTTGAGGATAAACTGAATAATTGCATATGGAGGAGTGTCTTAATAGTTCTAGGGTTTCTGCTGTAACCTTTCCACTGCTTGCCAAGTAGGCCTGCTTGTGTAACATTTAAAGTTGCACACATTTTAGTCGAAACTTATTTCAGGTTGTTTTTGTGTACAGATATCCAAATGATTGGGTGGCCTGTTGCTGCAAATCACTTTTCATTATCAATAGAAGCTTCCATAAAACCATCCACATTCAACTATAATTATTTGAAGAACTGTGTATAGCCTCTGGGTATTCAAAGCTCTCTGCTATTCATGTGATGATCTAGATTGTAGAGAATCCATATAAAAGCTGGGACCATTAGGGCTTGGATACAGATAGTGTCGTTCCCTTGAGCCAGGGATGGTTGGCATAACACAGAGAAAGGCATCTAGCTGTATCACCAAAACCTTGAGTTCCAGAGAGGACAGTCAGTCAATGAACAGAAGCTAGATTAGTGAGACCCTTGCCACCTTCCCCATACACCAAGTGAGCTCTCGTTCTCTTTACTGGGGGAACACATCAGCACAGATTTCCTTGATGTCTTTAGTGACTTCCAACAAACCCTAGTAGTTTTTGTAAGAGCAGCATTAAATCCCATTTAGGTTTGATACAGGGGCCTCATAAAACTTTTATCTAATGGAATGGGCATCCACCAACATGCTGCAGTTTATGGCAGTCAAGAATAGATTAAGACCTTCAGACCACATGAGCAAATGATTGTTACTAGTATATTGGCAGAAATCTTTGCTACAGCCAGCAACATTTAAGGAAGTAGGAGGTACCAGGTTTTAAACTTTGTGTGGGTAGTTTAAGGATCTTTTACCCACCAGAAAGGGAGATATCGTGAAGGGTCTGTACAGGACTCGGCATTGGACTACAATTTTGAAAGATGTCCTTTCATCTCAGCTTAAGCAGGGAAATGGAGAATTTTGAAATCATACTTATAAGTGTGTTCATGCCTATAATGAAACAAACCTCTGGTTTACTACTCATAACTCCCAGACCAAGTAACATGGAAGATGGATGCCCTTGTTGCACCTTAGGATGGATAATAAGATTTTTGGCAGTAGAAAAAATATTAAATTTTCTGTTTTTAGTGTTCTGCAATTTTTAATAAAATGTAGATTGATTTTCCTCATGTTGGATGTTAGCTCTTACAGAAGAACTAACTGCAAGGGTGGCTACTAATTTGCAGTATATGGTAACCATGTCAGCTCACCTATGCCATAAAAATGGAGTATATTACAGAAAAAATGAGGGTTCAGATATTAATAGTCATGGAATTTATTTAAAAATATGTTTTGTATCCCTCCCACCAATTAAGAAAACTTTAGCGTAAAGTATAGTAAAGTACAGTCCAACCTCAGAAATCCAGCATTCTATGGTCCGGGATCTCCCATGCTCCAGGACATTTGTAAATCAACTGCCAATAGTTCTTGACCATCTATGAGGGTGGCGCCACATTTCAGTTTTTGGATTTTGTCGGATTTCAGAACTGAAGCTTGCTCCGTAAATACAAAGGCGCAGTATATTTCTAGCGAAACATTCTGTGAAACTCAAAAATATACAGCATACAAAAGAACATAATTTGTGTATAGTATACTTGTGTTTCATGCGATCGTTAAAATTTTGTCCAAAAACATGATTTCATAATACTGTACTGTATACATCGTGTATAGTGCAAGATGTATTTTCATTAGATTACATTATGCTAGGCTTTCTAAGCCTGTCTGTGTTTCAGTAGATGCTGCTGATAATGCAAATTACATGAGTTAGCTTTTAGCTACTGAATAGGCCTAGAGGCCAACGTTCATTAGGTTAAATGCGAATCTTCATACATTAAATCAGGCTTACCAGCATTGTGACATGTAAGAATTCATCACTATTCCAAGGATGTGACTGATTGAGAGTGGGGGATGTTGGGAGTCCTTCGTGTCAAAAGAGGTCTTATGTTTCCAAACAAGATACTCTCTCTCTCTCTCTCTCTCTCTCTCTCTCTCTCTCTCTCTCTCTCTCTCTCTCTCTCTCTCTCTCTCTCATGGTCTCTTTCTCTCACCATAGGAAATGGAGGATTTTGAGGATAACTTTTTGTATCCTCTTATGGAGTTGTTATTGATCTCATTCGTGAGTTCAGTAATATTCATATATAATTCTGAAGTTTAAATCCCCACCTCTGATTGCTCCTACTGCTGGTGAAGCTCTTCTCAGCACAAGAAAGGATTCAAGACACCTCTTGATTTTCTTTGCTAAGGACAGATGAGGAAATATTTCTTGTTCCTCAAGAACTTAGTGGGATTAGTAGCCTAGCCTACATGACATCAGAGGGATAAGTTCCTCTCTGGGATTTAAGAAGAACTTGTCTGTTCATAGGATTTTGAATGCTGGTTCTTGACTTCGTCAGACTGCTTTCATTTCCTTCCACCAAGAAGGACCTAGCCCACAGATCCTTGGACACTTTTTCCTCGGATCTGGTGATGGCTGCTCAACGTGTTCGAGAGATCAGAGGCATGGTATCCTTCCTTTGCTCTTACATGACCAGGAAGAGAATATCAGGTGAGCTGAACCACCAGTCAGTTTGGAGAATTACATGGAATCTTCCCTCTAATAGCAAGTCTCCATATGTAAGGACTGAGGGTTTGTATTTGTGTAGGAACAAATGACAGATTCTTAATTAATTTGTATTTTTGCTAACATACAAACCTGAGGTCTGTACTATAAAAGGCCCACCTCTTACCACCCCCATTCCTTGACCTGGGCCAAAAGATAAACTGAAGAGATTGAATGCATACCATTTGGGTGGGTGGTACTTCCGCCCCTGCCATGGGTAACTGTTACTATAACTGCTTTGTAAAAGCTGAACAGACAGACTTTCCAACTTTGCCAAAAGTTATCCATATGTAAAGACCTCAGGTTTGTATGTTAGGAAAAATACAAATTAATAAAAAATTTGTCATTTTATGTATAAAACAAATCTCCAAAATGCATTTCATTTAGCAAATAATGGCTGTGATAATGTTGGTAAAATGTAATCGGCTGATGATTTTAAGAATATCAATATTAGCAGAATGCAAATTTTGCATGTTTACTATGTTGATAAATTATATGATAATAATGTATGAAACATAATTGCATACAGTATGTAAAACAACAGTTTTACTAAAATTATCATTATTCTTAATACAACTATTATTTGACTTTTGCAGATGGATATCTGTTGGTGTCACAGCCTAACCAGGCCAGTAGTTTCTCTCTCTCTCTCTCTCTCACACATACTTTCACACACACGTGCAGGTTTAAAGAAACAAAAGCAGCAGATTTTTAGGTTTTTGCTGAAAACGGAAGCCAGAAAAGTTTGAAATGCCAAAAAACAATGGTGCGAGATCAGAATTTGACTGCACTATAAAAGAGGTTTAAGCTCTGATGAAAGCAGTGTAAGCATTCCCGAAGAGATGCGTAAGGAGCAGGCCAGAATTTTGCTAAGGAACTAAACCTAATGAATGTCAGTGATTATTCATGAGCTTTGTTTTACTTTTTATAACAGCACTATATATGTGGAATGAGCTGGCAAGATTGTTTACAAAAGGAGTTTTTGTAGGGGTGATTTCTATCATCTGGGATTTTCTGTGGTGCGGCTACGGCCTGGTCCCAAGGTTGCCGGTTTTAAGAGGTCAGACTTTATATGTGTTTAACCAGAATCAAGTTGCTTGATAGTAATGCCCTAAATTTCTTTTTTTACAGGCATCCTCTGAAGGCAAAAGAAAATCAAGACCATTTACAGTTTCCATTGAGGGTAACATTGGTAGTGGTAAATCAACCTTCCTTCATCATTTTTCTGCACTTCCAGGTGTAGCGACTTACCAAGTATGGCTCTGTATCTTTAATTTTTGTGATTATAAAGTACTATGTAGAGGTGGTAATGGTTAAGGATGATGAATGTATTAATCCTATTTCAACATGATTTTGCAACTCTGGTTTTCTTCCAGTTAATAAAATTCTACATATGATTCTCTGAATGTAAGAAAAAAAATTGCAACAAATCACTATAGTACATTACCAAGAATTAATTTTTGCTCTTTTGTTTGTATAATTATGCAATAGGTGATGAAAATGCATTGTTAGTAATTTTTGGAGAAATAGTAGTTCAACAGACATTATGATTGGCTGTGTTTCCTTACAATTCCATCACCTTAGAAAGAGGGGCTAATGTTAACACCTACCTGAGCATGTTTCCCTACAGGGTCTTTAATATTTTGTTAACACTTTTCCTTTTAACCAGGATATTCTTTTAATAATTTTTTGTCTTAAGTGTAATATCAGGTGTCCTTAATATTTTGTTTAACAGTAATGGTTTTCTAACTGAAAGATGTAAATTTGTTGAGGACAAGAGGTCTTATGTAATACTTAATTTTATTCATACAAAAGCATAGAAAGGAACTACTAAGGAACAGAATAACCTAGGCATCAAACCTGTGAATTATATAAAAAAGATTACTTTAGGTGAACAATGGTCTGAATTATATAAGGTTATGAAGTATATTGTAAAAGATAGGAGGACAAAGGATTATATAAAACAGAATTGTAAGTGCAAGAGGACATTAGCAAAGCAGGTGGAGAACAGAGCATTATTTTATTATGAACAAATTGTTATACAACTGACAAATATCAGCCATTCAGGAACATAGAAGGGCTTTATAGACATATGTGCTAAATATAGAGGACCAGGATTTATGACAAGATATTGATTTATGGCCTTCTGACAACCTCACTGACACTGCCATACAGTCACAACAGTTTTGTCTTTTATCTTACAGTCAGTACAGTGCAAGTATTGTAACAGTAAAAGCCAGAGCAATGATGTGTTGTGGCTTAACCTCTTCTTTACCGAGAAACTTAACAAACGTAAACATTGCGTTTGCTACCAAACCGAATTTCTTTGTGTATATAAATTATATATTATATACTATTGCATGGTACCAGATACGTGAAGGTGGTATGTGTGTACTATCAACTTCCTTTTATCAGCTGTAGACCTCTTATGATTTCATAAAATCAGTTTGAAGGGTTTTGAGCAAAACAAACAGTAGTATTGGCGCTGCCAGGCATATGATGAAGCAAAGCAAACATTATTGCTGGCTGTAGATTTAGACATTTGGATAAATACTGTGTATACATGCATGCACACAAATGCATACTGTACATATAGTCTCTCTCTCTCAAACAGATGATAAAAAATTTAGTATACTATTTGGAAACAAGTGTAATCTCTGAAACAGATGAAAAAGTGTTACATGGCAACACTCACTGTATTCATGCGTGGCGAGTGGAAGGGAACGTCAAAAACGTAAAAACAAATAAATGTGAGTATGTGTATACATGTGATTTTACGTTTTTGACGTTCCCTTCCACTTGCCACTCATGAATACAGTGAGTGTTGCCATGTAACACTTTTTCATCTATTTCAGAGAGATTTTACACTTGTTTCCAAATATTATACTAAATTTTTTTATCATCTCTTTGAGAGAGAGAGAGAGAGAGAGACTATGTATATGTTTATGTGTGCATGTATGTATACACAGTATATATCCAAATGTCTAAATCTATAGCCAGCAATAACGTTTGTTTTGCTTCATCATATGCCTGGCAGTGCCGATAATACTGTTTGTTTTGCTCCAAACCCTTCAAATTGATTTTACAAAATCATAAGAGGTCTAGAGCTGAAAAAAGGAAGGTTGGTAGTACACGCGTACCACTTCATGTATCCGGTACTATGCAATAGTCTTGAATGGTGGTACTCCCTGTACCCCAAAACAAATTGTTGGTAAAGAAGAGGTTAAGAGGTAAACATTGAAAAAGAAAGTACTATTTTTTGAAGACTAAGCTCTTTCCCCCCAACAAGGTCTTCCACAAGAAGATACAAGATGACAAGGTCTTCCACAAGAAGATACAAGATGACAACTCTGACAGAATTGTAATTTAATTATGGATGAACTCACTGTGTAGAAAAGTTCAGAAGGTTCATTAGCACTGTGTTAAACCTAAACCCCCTTTGCACAATGTGCTGTTCACATCTATCTTGCATATACTGTCTCACTTCTTAGTTGCTGAAGCCTTTTGAAGTTTTCAGATATGTTTCAGGGACCACTAGGCTTACAGACTAATCTCATAGATCACAGTCCTTTAGGAAAATTAAGATCATAGTGATGGAATTCATTTTTGTTTCAGTTGAACATTTGGCTTACTTGGTTTTAGATATTTGCCCTCAGTATACCAACTGCTATCTACTCACCCCATCTTGTGTCTTAACTCTTCTAAGTGCTTAAGAATTGCACATAGTTTTCACCATCATATCATTTTCCATTCTTTCCATGGAATGGAACTATCTCAGAAGACTAACCTTTGTACCACTTCTTATACGTTGTAATTTTGTTTCAAAGAACCACTTGTATGTACACAGCTGATTTTGACATGTTAAAAACTCTCTGGTTTTCTAAATCTTTCATACACATTAAGCATCCAAAAGTCAAGAACAGAGCTTTAAGTTAATAAATAAAATATATACAAAGATGTATGTAAAATGTACTGATGATAACTAAGGAGGAATTTTAATTCCCATTCAGAATTGTGTATAGGCAGTCCCCAGTTATTGGCAGGGGTTCCGTTTCCAACAGCATGATGATAACCGAAAATCGACGATAGTAGCGCCAATCCCCGGTTATCGGTGCCAGTTACCAGGGATTTTCGGTGTCTATAACCGGGGATCGGCGCCAAAAATCCAGTTATCGTTGTCGCTTGACAAGCGTCGTAAAACCGGATTGCTGATAACCAGGGACTGCCTGTATGTGTTTTGTAAGTGACTTTATCATTATCCAAAGGATGTAATCATTATGAAGTATTTTGGTCCAAAGCTTGGTCAAATATAAAATAATGTTCTTCCATAAAAAGATTAGCAAATATGCAAAATGTGAACAGATTACACCAAAGCCATTACTATTTGGTATATTAGGTGAAAATGCTGGAAGTCATAGCGTGTCAAAATAAAGATCCCTTCTTTTGTTATAAATTTTAGATTAAAATTAAAGTATTATGGATTTAAAGTCGATTTATAAAAATAATACAACTTATTAAGGTCCTTATTAGTACCATATTAGGAACATCAAGCAATGAGGATAACCTTGTAAGTTGATTACAGTAAGTCATCAACAGATCTTAATTCACAGTTTGTTTGTAAATCTAAAGACAAGATTTCCTTAGTCTCCTGCCCCTACAGTAAGTGTTAAAATTTTTGGTTCATAAAATTGCTAATACAAGTTGTCATTGTTAGGAATATAATTAGCACTTTGAGGGATTCCATTTCATATTTTATTATAATAAAAAAAATATTTCTAATGCAGAATTTCAACATCTCCATAAACTAAAGTTATGTTATATTTTCAAAATCTATTTCAGGAACCGTTGGGTTTATGGACTAATCTCAAAGGTCACAATCTATTAGGAAAATTATATGAAGATCCACAGCGATGGAGTTTCCTCTTTCAGTCTTATGTTCAACTTACTCGCTTAGATATTCATCTTCAAGATACTAACTGTCCTGTCAAGTTAATTGAGAGATCTCTCCAAAACAACAGGTAATTTGTAATGGTTTGATTTTAATTCATAATGGTCAGTGTATGAGGATTAACTTATTTTTTATTGTGTTATCCGGAAAGTACACCCATAGAAAGGCCCATTTCATTTTGAATGGCATTGTAATGAGATGAATGAAAACTAAAATTATTTAACTGGATTGTAAAATAATTGAGTCTACCTTAGTTGAATAGTGTCTTATTAATATTTTATATAATTTGTGTTTGTTTCGATAATTGCATTAGACAATTCTGTTTGTACTAACTTGCCCTTATGAATATAAGTAAGATTTTTGATAGATTTTCAATAAGCTTGTGGTGCCCAGGTACATTTTTGGCTTGTATTTTAGGTTTTACTGCTGCCCAGAATTTCAAAGCAGAAAAACAGTCATTTATGTTAATGAACTATGGGTATCTTTACTAAATTAGTTTAACCTTGCCAGGGATTTTGATTTCTAGGCTCATTTCTAGGGCAAATCATTTGCTTTGAAGTAAATGGTAAATTTGAGGACCACATTACTACCCTGAAGTTTAACACCTAGATGGAAAGATTATCAAGTAGTTTAACCAGACAGCTGAGCTAATCTGTTGAGCTCTTATAGGAACTTGTCCATAGTTTTTAAAATTGGTAAAAATATGTTTCTCACCCGCAGAGTTTTCCACTTCTGCTCAGGAGGGAGTAAACACTTAGTAGCTTTTGCTGTTTCACAGTAAATTTTTTATTAACCTTGAAGAATTCACATTTTCATTACTTACACTCAATATACTTTGAATGGGATTCTTTCAGAGATGTTAATTAAATTACATGCATTGTATTTTTTCTATCTATTGGCTATTGTTAATTTAAAGTTCATTTCTTAACTTGCAAAATGGAACAGAGTAGAATTCTGTTCCATTTTGCATTTCCACATTTTTGACACGACTTTTGTAACTAAATTCACTTTTGTTCCACTCTGTGTGTGTGTGTGTGGTTTTTTCTCTGACACTTTCTCTAGTCCCAAAAAATTTTGCTCACATTGATTTTTGTCAGTAAAACAAGATTCTATCTCTTTGCTTGCATTTAATTTCTCTTTTCATATGAGTAACTTACCAAGTAATTAGCAAGTAATTACATAGCTATAGTTTCTAACTCATTCATCTAGACCTGGATAAATATTTGTTAATTGGCAGAAACTTATTTGGGTACTGCCACCATCACTACCTTTCTTTTTCTAAACCCTAGGCCTTGAGATGCCTAAACATATTCACATCCAGCTGTGATGCTGCACAGTCAACAATGATTAATCTTGGCTAGTTGGTTTTAGTACTGCTATCAGTCTTAAGTATGTGGGATAAGTACTATATAAAAGTGATTGGCTTTGTAATTTTTTTGAACACATTGTAAACTAATATTTTATATAAGTAACTTACCAAGTAATGACAGCTAACGATTATGCTTGCACCGGCATTCCTAAATTCAAAATCTGCAGCAAAGCGTCAGTTGTAGAAGGGGCGTGACAGGCCCCACTCACTGCAATGGGAGCATGATAGCGACTCGTAGCCAACGGCTTCATTCTATTTTATGCTGCGCTACCGACACCAACAACATGTCGGTCTCCGCAGTCCTGCCTGTTTCACTGGTTATTTCATGTTTGTTGAAAGTTGGTGAAGTATTTCGCTTTCTTGTAGCTGAGGCTGCTGTTTTGGTTTTCATCAGTTAATTTAGATCTTTTGATAGTTGGTTATCGTCTTCTTCTCTTCAGCTCTTAAGTGGCTCACGGGTCCTCCTTTCGAGCCTCTTGGTTCCACTTCCCTCAAGAACCTCATGCAGAAGACTCTCTTTCTCGTAGCTTTGGCAATGGCCAAACATGTAAGTGAACTGCAAGCTATTGACAAGAGGGTGGGCTCTTTCACCCTAGGCTTATTAGCCAAGAATGAGGATCCATATAAGCCTTGGCCTCGTTCTCCCATATTAGAAGTTTAATGGGAATCCTGGGCTTGGAGGAAGGGGAAAGGGTTCTTTGCCCAGTCAGAGCCTTAAGATATTATCTGTGAAGGACCGAGAAGATCAGAGAACCTGCTAGCAACCTCTGGTGTTCTGTCAAGAATCCTTCACTTCCCCTTTCGAAGAACACTCCGTTGTTCTTTATAGGAGATCTGATCTCCGAGGCGCATTCTCGGATTCAGGAAGATACTTTACCTATGATGAAAGTTGAAGTGCATGAAGTCAGAGTTAGTTGCTACCTCTCTTGCCTTCAAGCACAATTTATCCCTATTGTCCTTTCTTCTTCAGTCAACTTTCTGGAAGTGCAAATCGATCTTTGCGTCTCATTATTTGAAAGAAGTTGAAACAGTGTTTGAAAACCCAATACCCTCAGACCATTAACAGTGGCTGGCATGGTATTGGGGGAAAAAGCATGGGAGAGATTCTTTCTCTCTCTGTCGCTTTGCCTTGCCATAGGGTGTTGAGTTTTGGGGATCCTGGGGTTTCTTTGTACCTAGAGTACCCACCAGTCCTTACAGATGGTTAGTGGTTCATTGTGTCAGGGTGGGTGACAGCATTGTTTGGTTGTTCGATTTTGTAGTACTACACTATGGTCTAATAGTATTGGCGTAGATTAATAAGAGTAAAGCAGCTACCAGAAACACCTTTTCAGCGTCTGCAATCAGTTTGAATTGTAGGCATGGGAACTAGGAGGTTTGTTGTATTTGTAGAATGTACAAATTTTATAAATTTTGTGTTTTAAGTTTCATTTTATTTTCAGGTATTGTTTTGTAGAAAGTGGTTATGATTGTGGTCATCTCCAAGGTGTAGAATACAGCGTCTTGTGTGAATATTTTGATCTTTTAGAGTCACAGTTGGATATTGGCATTGATCTTATTGGTAAGTCATTTATTGGTTTTTAAAGTTTCACTCCAGCAAACTATGTTTGGAAGATGGACAGTAAACTTTCATTTACTATTCCATAAATTGTGGCAGTGGAAAATTAGCAGTAAACTCCTCTGCTACATCTCAGATTCACATAAAAAAGAAATTGATTTCAAGCTTTGATTTTTTCTGTAATCATCTGTACTCCCTTTGTTCAAAGGTATTCACCAGGTTCCCTTATTACTGTACTCATAATGCATAGTACAGTACTTATCTTGATTTGCTTTTCAATTTGAGACACATCCTTTCCTAGAAGTATTCTGACTTATTGTCTTCCAGTGTGGTAATCTTAATTTTAAAAACTTCTACATCCTTTTCTTGAACAGTATATCTGCGGTCTACTCCAGAGGTAGTTCATGATAGGATGCTGAGAAGAGGCAGATCTGAAGAAGCTGGAGTCCCTCTGGAATATCTAAAACAAGTAAGTATATGTTTAGCTTTTCCCATTTATACTTCCTTTTCTTATATTTCATGTGTGAGCTTGTCAACTTGAGATATGCAGAAAATTACAGGCAGGGAAGTTTGAGGACATAATTTCTCCATACTGATGGGACTGGGCATCAAATAGATTCCCATTAACTGGTCAGGCATGGACATCAGAATCTGTTAAGTGATAAGTAACATTGGTGAGGTGACTTAGCCAATCATGGAAAGGTAATTTCGGGTGAATGATGAATTTTTGATAATTGAGGGATCCGGGAGTGAGAGTACTCCTGTTTTTTGTTCTCGTGTGAATGTAAACTAGGATGATCGTGTAGCAACTTGCACAGTACCAGTGATGGAATGTACACGAAATTTGATCGCTGACAGGTTATATCTTCTCCCAATCTTGTTCGTGGTCAGGAATACATTTAATATGGATGATGGTTGATTTCTGATGCTTGCATTAGCCTTTTGGTTCAAACTTTCTATCTTGATATTTTGATATTTCAGTTTCCCTTTGGCAGTATATAGACAAGGCTGCTGCTGCTTTAGTTTTCAGATCAGAATTGATTATTCAGGAATTGAGTGTTTCCAACTAGGTAAGCAGCCATAGACTTTTGCCATTGTAGAAGATATCTGTGGTTTAAACTACAAAAGAGGGCCAGGATGAGTGAATGACATTTCAGGTCAGCAAGTTCATTTGCTGATGTCAGCTAATGTAACTAACGTACTTTTTTTAAGGGTTGCATTACAGTTGTTGAATTGTTAAAAACTTGCTAATTTTCAATGGTGACTTCCATAAATAAAAATTAAATGAATCTTTATTCATCCTTCACACAATGGAGAGGAGTGTTATGAAAATATGCCACTAAATTTATGGTTGTAACTGTGGCTGAAGAAACGAATAATGTGCAGGCCACAAAACGTTTTGGAAGAGGCAAAAGCAGCATTCAGTACTGTCGAAATCACACCTTTCCTTCATTTAATTTACTGAATATATAAATAAAGTAAGCTGCATTTTTAAACCCAGCTTTGACAATTTATGTTAAAAAATGAATCTCCGAACTGTTTTTCATATAGCAATTAATGGCCATGATGATGTCAGTAAAACACAATCAGCTGGATGATTTTAAGAAAGTAAACTTTACCGGACTGCAAATGGTGAGTTCACATTTATGCAGTTATAAAAATTAAAAGCAACAGATTTTGGGGTTTTTGCAGAAAACAAGCCAGAAAAGTTTGAAGTGCTAGAAAACACTGGAAGGTGCCAGATCAGAATTCAACAGTTTGCTTATAAAGTGGTTTCAGTTCCAATGTAGCTAAGGTGTAAGCATTTCCAGGGAGATGCTTATGGAGCAGGCCAGAATTTTCATAAGGAATTAAACCATATGAATGACCATGATTATTCATAAGCTTTGTTCACTTTTGATGACATAGCTATATACGAGTATCTTAATTTTTAGCAGAATCTCTACATATTGAATTAGAGTGCCACCAAAGGGAGAACTCACCAACATTATTTGCAGTGTGCAGATTTTTAGATCTATGAATGGTGATGACACTTTGGGTCATGTTCAAAATAAAATTATTACCTTGAAAACTTTCAAATCTAGTAAACTCAAATAACTTTTAAATGTTTCAGCACAACCTCAGTATTCATAATTTACCCACTTTTGTGATCTTGAATGTTCCCAGCAACACACCATTGTTTTGTCTTCCATACAAGAATAACAATGTATGCATCCTGTGGACCCATTATGCATCTATTTTGCTGTCAACATCAGTTCTACCAGAATTTCTCCAGCTTGTTTTGCAATTGCAAACAATTTTCAGGTACCTGCATTCATTAATACAGTAGTTCCCGAGCTATCAGATACTTAGGGTGCCTAGCAGTCATTAATCCAAGGCAGGAGAAGTCTCACCCACAACTTCCCAGGGAGATGCCTGCCATTCCTCCAAGACAGTCTTACCAGACTACCCTTGTCACACTTTTGACCATGGAAAGAAGGAAAGGAATGTCACCACTGAAGTCTCCTGCAAGAAGGGAGGAAGAAAAGATGTCTTTGCGCCCCTTATGTGATAACTCACCCTGTGGAGGCTTGTTTCCAGAAATATTGGAAGTCCTGGCAGGAGCTGTTGTTAGTGAAAGCATGCTAGAAACAGTTACAGGCTCCCCTTTAAGACAAATGCACCCTTCCTTACATTTCAGCTGGTAGAATGAAATGTACCAGGTAACACTGAGCAGTTTAAGGGTTTGAAAAGCAAGTTGACCTTAATAATCCAGAAGCAGGTGACTCAGAAAGTACTGGATATATCACCATGGTTCTTCTTCAGTCATATTTTCCTGGTCCCAAAAGCTCCCAGTCACTGACCTCAGCCTGTAGGCCCCTGTCATTTTGAAGATGAGTCTGTGAAGTCAGTCAGAATGGGGATTTCTGGTATTACTGGAAGGTTATTTCAATGCCCTGATCCGTCTATCATCAGAAAAATACCCTTGTTTTGTTTTGCCTTGGTTGTATCTCTGCAAGTCTATTCAGTGACTGTTTACACGCATTTATCCAGTATATGTCTTCAAGAATACTTGGATGACTGACTAGGATTGGCAACAATAACAGTGGAATGGTAACATCTGGGTTTTGTGCTGGTTTTTTCAGCTATAAGTCCTATTTGGTCCCTTCAATGAAGGTGACACTGGGCCTGGGAATTGAAACAGCAGAAACTTTAGTTCATCTTAAACGGGAGATTAGGATGTGTGATCATGAAGTTCTATCACCAAGCAAGATCTCCAGCCATTGTGTGACAGCCCTTGTGCATTTTATGAAACATTTTATAAAAACTCATTTTTTCACACAAACCCATCTATCGTCTATACATATATGGAGGATCAGTGTACCTACTGATGAATCAACAGGCCACAAGAGTGAATGACCTCTTTTCTTCATTTGAAAGACAGAACACTGTGTTTGGGGACATTTCAATTTTTATTTAGAACTAAAGATTGAATCCTACTTGAAAATGTCTTTATCTCTTTCAGGTGCATGAATATTATGAAAGATGGCTTCTTCAACACAAGCCACGATCCCCTCCTGCTCCTGTACTGGTTATTGATGCTGATAAAGATTTAAATGAAGTAGTGAAAGAATATGAAGAGAAAAAATCTTTCATAATGGGAGAGAAGCCAATTAAGTACTCTGTAAGTGAAGAGAGATGAGAAGTAATGTATTTTTTTGGTTTGTTCATATTTTCTCTCATTTTGAAGTTCAGCATAAAGTATAGTTGTACTTCATATGTTACACTAAAGTCCAGACATTGGATAAGAGTATCACAACTCATATTTCTCTGGGCTTTGTTAAGTGCCTTGGAATTCAGATCTTACTTATTTTGTTTAAATAATGTTATGTGGAAGTCACAGCTTTTTAATTGACAGGAAATACCTGGAGCCAAAAACTTTTACTTTTAATAGGTTAGTTTAAAAATAGTATGACCACAGTGATGCTGTACATAGGTTTTTTAGAGAATAGGAGTGGTAAAGTAATCCCTTTCTCTGCTTTACCATTAGAAACATTTAGAGAATAGGAGTGGTAAAGTTGTGCTTAACATTCTACTACAGTTTTAGTCCATAAGTGAAAGAAAGTAGGTGTTTGGTATTCGAATAGCAGTGAAATGACAGATTATCAAAACAGGTGTTTTTCTTGGAGTAATTGAAGTTAACAATATATATTATTGTCAAGTATAGATACACCTCCTTTTATGTTGTTTCAACTTGAGGGCTTTTTTTTATTTATAAGAGGAAGAAACAGAATTTGACTAATGTCACTGCATTATGTAAAAGATTAAACATTTTTGAAATGTCATATTTACATTATATGCACAAACTGTATCTGTACAGTATTGTGAAACTACAGTTTGCAGTGTATTGTAGGTGTTTTCATAATGTGTGACAGAGTAATTGTAGTATTCTTAAAAATTCCACTAATATTTATACACTTCCACCTGTCTTTCACACAAGGACTTAGCTATGTTGAACAACGACGATGATGCAACACAAGCATGCTGGTGCAGCTCTTGCTGTCCAGTTATTTTACATTTATAAATGGAGACACACACACAGTAGACAAATGTTAAAAACTATATTGCATTATTATAATTCATTCATTCTATAAGTGGAGATGGATCATCATGATCTTCACCCTCTTCATCACAATGTTCTTTATGAGGAGGAGGAACTGGCCTTAGAGCATCTGTGATTGCAGGGTGACAAGGAGAGGCTGGGATTCTGGGTATAACCTTTGGGAAATACAGTGTGATGTATGTTAAACTTCTTTGCCTCTTTTTTTTATCATATGGTGCAATTGCTGTTTCTGTCATTTAAATCAGGTAGCTTAACATTTTTTGGGTTTTCTTTACTTTAGCTTCAGCTAAAATGTAGACATATCGTAAAAAGACATTAAAAATGTTGAAATGTTAAAGGAGTTGCTGTACAGTAGTAGTAATATTCCAGAGTTTATAGGGTGTCTTGAGGTGTTTGCATATTTTTATAAAATAAGCTTTTGGAATATTTCAAAAACTGATTCATGATGTAATGAATCAAAGGAGAGAGGTGACATATTTATTGTTAGCTAATTTGTATGGATTTTTTATTACAAATATAGATGCAAATCTTACTTATTTTATATTTTCATGAGGTCTCAAAAAAATTATCTTTATTTATAAGTGTTGCTGCTGTCACATGATTTAAGTGAAAGAAATTAACACACTTTCAGATAATCTGTTGAAAATAAAGCATACATTGATAAAGCTAACATTTCCAACTAACATCTTAGTTTAAATATATTGATATTTTAATCTAACTTGAATCTTAGTGTGTTGCAGCAATTCTTGTATTTAGCAAGTTATTGATATGAATGAATATATTGATTTTTTTCCATAAATTTCATGTGTACAACTCTCTCCCTGCCTTTAGGTAAATAGTAGTATGTAAACAATCAACTCATGGTATAAACATTCAGAGATTATTTGAAGTTAATAATTTGTCAGTTTATCATGTAAATATAATTTACTTCTACCTTCTGAATTTGAAGTTAGTTTTTAAGCTTAAGTGATCAATATATTATTTCAACTTGAATATCAAAAAACAAAGCTTTCATATGATTGACGTATACATCACGCAGTAAAATTGTTAGCTGTGGAGTTTGATATTTTTCAATATTGTGCTCAAACTTTTATATTAAAATGAACTATTGATATGATTTATGCCATTATTTGTGAACTCACTTCTTAATTTGTTAATACTTTTAGTAATGAAATTACCCAATTGATTCCAGCTTTAATTATCATCTCTTTAAAAAGTATTTAATTACGCCAGTCATAATGGAAAATGATACATTTTACTGCATATATTCTGTTGTAGGTGAGAATGACTAGTTTTTGAAATATGCTTAACATTAATTAAGTAAAAAAAAAAAAAAAGTATAGTTGCTGTAAACATTAAAAGTCTGTGAGCTTTCAAATGCGTATACTTGCTCGTGACTTGTCCAAGATATCCTTGCGTATGCGAGGATATTCAGGATGCTTGGACAACACTATGTGACATACATCTATAGCATCAACAAATCGCCTCGCCTTCATGTAGTTGAAAGCTAATTTATAACCTGCAAAGTAAAGTAATGTTAAGTGAATAAAATGTTTAGATAACTAAACAGGAAAAAATAACAAGCAAAGTGAACTCATCTAACATGATTGTGTATTTTTAATGGTAATGAATACTAACAAATTACATGAATATATCTGTTTCAGTGGCACCATGTAACACTTAGCTAACATATTTCCTTTGTATTCCTACTGCATACATTTATATGAATAGGAATTTACTCGACATATCACCTTAAAATTACTGACTACATTCATGCCATTTTATTAAATAAATAATAAATTTTTCCTCCACAGAAGACTTAATTTCATCCTTTCCAGATCAGAGGGGAGAGACAACTTTTATTTGGGTTGCCTTCAGGTGAGGGAAGTGCTTGTCAGAGAGGTTTTATCACAATCATCATCCTGTCATTTGTTCCTTCCTTTGGAGTGGTTCATTTGGATATCTTCAAAGACTCTCAGCAAAAGTGGGATCCCCTGGCTGGCCCTTAATCACAGTGTTGTATGACTGTCAAGCTTCCTTTGTTCTGTTCCCTGCAGCTGAGCTTAGCAGCTTGGGCTGTTGATACCACACTCCAGTCTTGGGACAGTCTAGGTATCTTGACAGTGCATTAGGCTTGGAAATTCTGGGTGTCCCCGTGGCTTAGATGACTCATCTCCCCATTATTTTATTGGCAGTAATGACAATGGTTTCCAACTCTCCTTTTCTGGATGCTCCTAGTTGTGATGCCTTCTCACTTGGAAGACTTTTGGAACAGCCTCATCACTGGTTTTGCAACCCTCTGTCATCAAGTGGTGATTATCAGATGCAGATACAGGGAAGGTTCTCTTGAGGCTGTGATAGTGGCTTTTGCATGGATGGCAGGCCCTTTTTCTTTGGTCCCTTATATTCTTAATTGATAGGACTAACAGTTTGGATGTAAGAGGTTTTGTCTGCCCTGACCCTTGGATTCACAGTAGCAAACTTCTTTTCCTCTCAGGAAAACACTGGTTTGCTTTTGCCATTGCCTTTTATTACATCATTGCCCTACCCTCTTTTCATGCTTGTCTCCAGAACAAATGGGTTCTTAAAGACAAGGCAACTATTCTGGATTTTTAACCTTTTGGCTCCTGCAATTCCAAGGACTTCCTTAGCCTCCGAGTCACTTCTTAATGGGTCCTTGTGTCTCTTTTTGGGCCTCTGTTGGATGCCTTCCCATTTTTTGCATCAACCCTTCTAAACACTTTAGTGGGTTTCATCCCTTTGACATGCTGGCTTTTGCTGCCTTGCCCTGTTCCTAAGTTTTCTTTCTGTCCTATGGGGACTCTTTCCAGCCCTCTCAATCTCATCCATCCCTGCTCTTGACTTTTCTTTTCTTTTTTTTTTTTTTTTTTTTTTTTTTTTTTTTTTTTTTGTGAGCTTCAACAGATTCCTGGTAGCACAAAAATGTTTTTCTGAAGGCACTCACACAAGCTCAGGATCAATGCCCTTGAGGTTTTGGTGCTTTCCAGATGAGAGATGAGGAGCTTAAGATATCTCCATTCCTCAAAGGTAAGACAGAATCTGTACTGATGAATCTCGAGACTTGGAAAGAGTGGCATCTCTTTTCAGAACCAGTTGACCCACATATTAGTTAAGTGAGCCAAATATGAAATTGTCTTTCTGCCAGTCTGCAAGAACCTAATGAAAGACTCTCTACAGTGTCGCCTATACAAGTGGAAGAGATCTTGGCCACTGCTGTTGACCATAAGTCAAGCCATGAAACTGCTTGGAGTGCTGACAAAGCAGTTATCTCCATAGTAGGCACTTCCTGATGGGTGAAGGATGGGCCCTCCACCTTGATTTGGTCCAAAGATTGGCCTGGGCCTAGACGAACCAGGTCTGGATCTACTTGTCTTGGCTGCAACGCAACGTTGGGGGTTATGTAAAAACATCTATGCCAAGGAAGTGGTGGAGAGAGCAACTTGAAAGACCTACTGAAACGAAATGCACTGTCCCGTCCAGAGACGAGAATTCATATGATTGAGAATGAAGTCAGCATGATTCGAGCATGGCAACCCCAAAGATGTCTTTGCTTCTTTCTTAGGCCCAAGCAGGGCTTCAATACTGGAAGAGAAATCTGAAGTGGTTGCCACGTCGTTATACCCACGAATGGGTTCAACGACCTCAGCGTAGGTTGTCATAAACTCCCCTTCTTTGTCTTTGCCTTCTATTGTTGTCTACCTTTACCTCAACCCCTCACTTTTCCCATGCACATGGGAATAGGGAAGTCTCTCCACTGGGGGAGGGCATTGGGCTCATCGTCACTAATCAATGGTGATCGGCTTTCCCTGGGTAGTGTCAGCACCACAGTTCCAACCTGTTTAGACTCTAGGTCTGCTGTCTCATCTCTCAGTGGGCTCACAGTCGAGGCTGTTTGGCTTGTTTGCCTGGTGCATGTATCATCCCTCCTCTCACTACAGCTCTTTGGGGTCACACAGAGAGGGTTTGCATGACCCACTCAGTGAAGGGTTTGAAGGGTTTGCATGGTCCTTTCATTAGTCATGTACCCAGTCTGTAAATCAGGTTTTGCCACTGGCAAAGGGGAATTTTGCTCTTCGATCCATCCATGATTGGACGATCAAGATAAAATGGTGAACTGTGACTCTTCTCAAGGCAACTCCTCAAGGTCACACAGAGAGAGGTTTGCCATAAGGTTCTCCTTCCCAGCCTTCTTTGGGAGGTTTTTGGAGTGTACCTGCATTGCTTCCTTGTTCAAGCATTAGTGCTCTCTGAAGTGTGCATGATCAAAGCAATCCTTCTCCAGGGAGAGTTCTTTGAACTCTTCCACCTCTCGTGAGCTTGGTAGGTAGGGAAGTTTGAGGAGTGGTGCCAGGGCTTGTTCCTCCTCCTTTTTCAGTTTTACCAATCACCACACAAGGGGACAGCATTGTTTAAGGTGAAACAAGGTTCTGACAACTCTGCCATGGCTTGTTGTGCCTTCTCTGCAGGAAATTGAGTTGGATATCCTCCTCTTTGTAGAGCAGTCACCAACAGCACTAGTTTTAGGCCCTGCTGTGATCTCTTCATGGAACTTCAGAAATCACTTCTGGCCAGGATAAAAAAATTCTGTCATTCAGTGAGGGGCATAGAACAGCACAAATTTGGTGATAGTAATCTTTTAGGCAGGGTATGTAATTGAAAGGCCAGTCATTCTAGCAACAATAGTTTCCCTGGTAGCCAGGTCAAACAGTTGTATTTACAGATGGTTTCACCAAAAAAATTGTGATGAGAACTGCAATCACAGGGCCTCAGCAGGAGACGGTGACACCACAGGAGGTTCAAACTCATGATGTTAAAGAATAAGTTTAACCCCTTAAGGGACGGGCTAATTATATATCATTCACACCCCCCAGACCGGGCAAACTTTAAGGTTGGCCAATTTCAGAAAAAAATTCATCAATGGAAAGAGGAAGATATGCAAATGCACAAGGTGTAAGAAAAAAAATTCAAATTTTTCCTCACTTTCCACGGGAAGTTGAAAGTGACTCTTTACAACCCTGTGTGGGGCCTCTTACAAGACACTCGTAAATTTTGCCAATTTATTTTATATGTTTTTTCAAAATATCCTAAGAAATAAAATCTTAGAAATCCTCATTCATTGAGGGGAAATCTGATCATTACAGTATAAGGACATTATAAAAGATAAGAACTAAAAAGACCAACTGATAAGAACAAAAGTGATCATCTGGCAGCCACTTCAGGAAGTAGCTCAAACAGCTCTCTTCCCGCTTGAAGCAAAATTATATGGCAACTCTCCAGATCCGGGTTAATTGTAAAGACCAACTGATAAGCAAAAATCATCTGGCATTCAGAGATCCGTAATCCCTATGATTTTTTTTTCTACCTGCTGAGGAAGAATCCAAGATTTGAAACAGCAGATTCATTCTGCCAATATCTGGCATTCCATCATAAAGAGAGAATGTAGGAGGCAACTCTAATGAATCTATTTGCAACCATCATAAAAAAAAAAATCCTAGAGCACATTGTCTCAACAATACCAACCAGCTTACAGAAAAACACTTGAAAGATTTTGTACTGAAAATGGAAATTGTTCTTTTAAACTGTCCATACTTTGATCTGCAAATAAAACACATACAGATACAGATAAAAATGTAGATATCATCACTGAAGGGATTTCTGCATACTTAACACACAAAATATTTCTTTCAAGTCCCTTGCTAAACAGCTAAAATCAGTTATACTTATATAGCTTTAAGGATATCTTCAACCCATGAAAAACAATACTATAGTAAAAAATTACAAAGTAAATTGGCCATCAAATACTATAGTAAAAAATTATAAGGTAAACTGGCTCATCATCTCAATTTATTCAACTTTTACAACTAAAAATAAACTTAATTCCTTACCTATCATTGGATTAGTATTGCCACTGAATTTCCAAGCTTGTTCATAATTGTATGCTGCATCTCTATAGCTCTGCTCTTTTTCCATGATAAAACCCATGTACTCATATGCTTTCATGCAAGATCGATTATGCTGTAGAACACGCTGAAAATTGATATTGATTATGTGGCTTCACAAACTTTTGTTAGTTTTATTTTAATCTTTTAACTTCAAAGGAAGAATGCAATGAAAATTACTATATAAAGATAAAACAGATGAGAAATCCTCACCTTCAGCAGATCTGTGGCCATGTCATATTTGCCAGTTTGTACATATATATCAGCTAAGAGTAGCCAACTTCTTTCAAGATATTCGGCATCTTCAAAGTTCCACACAGCTTTCGCAAGACGTTTCAACTGATTTCGAGCCCGTGGTGTCTGCAGAATACAATGTGCAGTTTTGTTTGCATTAATGTAAGTACTGGTGGATGGATTGCTAATTTAGGGAATATTTTTTATAAAGGTAAATATTGTTAAAATTATTTTAATTTTTTTTAGTTTTCCACTTGAATAATGCATTGAAATGACAAATTTTTAAATTAATTTGTATTTTCCTAATAAACAAACCTGAGGCCTTTATATATGGGGATTACTGTAACTTTCAGTGAGCTGGAAATCCAGCTGTTAAACTTCTGCAAGGTGGTTATGGTAATAGTTACCGATGGTAGGGGCAGGGCCCACCAAGTCGGAGTGCATTCAATTCTGCACACTTTACCTTTTGGCCCAGGTAAGAGAATGAGGGGTGGTAAGAGGTGGGCCCTTTATGTAAAGGACCTCAGGTTTGTTATGGGAGGAAAAATACAAATTACCTCAAAAATTTGTCATTTATTCCTACACAAATACAAACCTTCGGTCTTTACATATGGGAGACTTACTTTTGGAGGTAGGATTCTGAGTAAATCTCTGATCTGCTGAATAAGAGAGATGTTCAATCATCAGACTTCTGGGCGTTTCGAATTAAAGGAATGTAATATCCTTGATTCGAAAAGGTTTGGATGAACCTCAATGTCAGAAATTATAAAGCTAAGAATAACCAACCTGTTTGCTCAGTCAGTCCCTCTCTCCCCTTGCTAGAGAGAAGGAAGGATTTGCACCTACTAATCCAAATAGAGCTAGATTATAGATAGGATACTCAGTCATCTAGATCACATGACAGCTCATTCACTGTTCCTCTGCCCACTGGAAGAGGGAGGAAGACAGAGAAAGGGAGGAGGCCAGTCCTGCACACACACCCTCTCCTTGCAGCCGCACACCTTAGGCAAGATGCAACCTGTCCCTCAAGAGCTGGGTGAACTATGTGACTTGTTGAGCATCCACCACAGGATCCACGGAAAAGGATCTGCACAATTACATTCCATCCTAATACTCGATCGACGACAGGTTCTTCTTGAATGTGATGGACAGATTGATGCCCCTGGCCTTGAAGGATCTGGTCCGAAAAGTACTGATGTCCACCAAGAAGTTGCAGGGTACACTAATTTGATCATGTCACTCATCGCAATTGAAACAGAATGACGAAAGGTGTAAGCTTCCAGATGCAAATGGGTACCAAAGATGTCTTACTTTATTCAAAGGTGTGAGAAGACAGAACAGAACAGCGCCAACTTCAGCAAGTCGAGAAAGAAGGACTATGATCAAGTTTCTTCACAGAGGTTGGATGAATTTCCGGAAGTCAGGGTGCCAAGATCAACTGTCTTCATCTCCTGACTTCAGCGAATAATTGTTGCGATTACATCCATTTTGCATGGGATGTCTGGTTGGCCACTGTACTGAAATTTCTTCTATCTGCTCATGTACTTGCACTACAATAGAGCAGATGAAAGGACACTGGGACCTATTTTTGACTGTGGTATTACCATGGTGTCATTGCTATCACATCGAGGAGCGTCTATCTTGGATCTTGAGACTTGAAAGTCTAAAAAGAACTGTGCATAAGTTCCAAGATAGGCAGTGTAGGAGTCTGCCGCCATGGTCAATGTTCCGAAGAATGAAAAATCTCTGGAGGAGGATAGTGTAACCATGGCACCACCTTGATGTTGTTGCTATCAAAGGAGTGCCTATTCGGACACAGACTCCTGAAACTGTCTTAAGATCCACATAATATTCTCTCCTCAGGTTGTGGATCAACTGGTAATTACAGCAGCTGTACCTACTGCTTACATCTTACATCTCCCACTCCTCACAGGAGGAGTGTAACTACATGAAGGCAAAAGAAATGGAGCTCCTAGAAACTGCTTCTTGACTGAGTGGAACCAAAAATAAGTTGCTGGAACTTAGTTTGGAGGTATTGTTGATCTTCCAACAAGTCAGGCAAAACAACGGGAAGTTGTCAGCCCAAGACTTGAATCATGGATGCGAAAGATGTCTCCTAGGTGTCAACAGCATCTGAAGTTTCTAGCAGGTCACTTATCCAAGTACTGACTAGTCCCGTTTCTAACCATGGATGCGAGAGACGTCTCCTGGACATCAACAGAATCCGGTGCTCCAGGGGGTCACCTATCCAATTAGTGGAAGATTACGTGCAGAAGGCCCTATCAAAGGTGCCACAGAGAAACATGTGTATATTCACCACCAAGTACGTCTCTTCACTGTTCCCAAAAAGGATTCCTCTGAACAAAGAGTGGTCCTTGACCTATCAACAGTGAACAAGTACATTGTTTGCCAAAAGTTTCGGATGACTACCATTGCCCAAGTGCGTTCAGTCATTCCAAAAGGGACCTGGACAGTTTCTGTAGATCTGAAAGACGCATACTGGCACGTCTCTATCGCTGCTCCCTTTCGCCCCTTCCTAGGGTTCCGGATAGGGAAAGATACAAAAGAAAGACTGATGTAATGCCAGTTCCCAGAGTGTTGCTGCTGCATTGTTGATCAAATACACTGACATGCCTTGTAAAAGGGAAGGCTATACAGTATTATAAAAATGGTCCTCAGGGTGAATTCTACTAAGGCATTAATGTCAAGCTCTTCAAGACTAAGGGGAGAGCCCACCTGGAAGGCTTAACAGATCTTGAAAAAATGTCTCAAAATGCTGGCATGTCCTTCTCAATTCCAGATAGGCACATGAATCAATACCCCAAAACTTGGATGTGATAAAGCAAACCTGTATCCACTGATGGCAAATACAGATATCCACCACTGTAGAAAAACCAAGAAGTCAGCTATTTGGAACAAGATATGACAGGGTCAAAGCTCCTTCAAAAACAACAGTTACAGCAGGGTCTACAGGGCTTAGTGATGACTACAGCTACCTACCTCTACTGAAAATATTCTTGAGGGAGGAGTTGCTTGATACCTTCCAAGAGTGAAAGTCAACCATTTCTAGGTTCCTTGTGGAACCTCCAAAAGTGGGGCTGGCACTGAAGCTTACTTCATATCACAGAAGAGCACTAAGGGTCATCATGAGGATTAATAACTGAAAGGAAAAAGAGCGTACAGCTCTAGGCATCCCTATTTGTGTATGAAGGTGTTTATATTCCATGCTACTGGGTTTACCAGCACCAAGCAGTAGCCTGACACCTTGTTCAAGTGTATCACAAGTAGATCCATAGGGCAAGCTTTCCAGTGCTGGCACAGTCTTTGCAAATGTCCTGGCAAAACAATCCTGTATGGTCAATAATAATGAATTCTGATGCTGAGGAAACCATCTCTAAACAGTTGTCCTAGTATTTACAGAGCCATGCTATGGCCATGAGCTCATACACCAACTGGAGCCAAGACTACTAAAATCCTTGTGGCAATGTGGCAACCAAAGCAGAAGACCTGAAATTGACAGACATTCCTGTTCCATGAGAAACAAAGAATTATAGATAATATACGTACTAAAGCATGGTAGTATGTGTCACGTCAGTTCTACCTATTCAAAGTACTAGTAATCTCTTTTCCAGATGAAGTGCTGAACTGAGGCCACCATTTCCATCCAGCTTTAAGTCAATGATGGGCAGACACCCCATAAATTGCTAAAACCTCCTCAATCACCCATTTCTCCATTGTTGGCCTTATCGTGCAGTTTAGGGCACAAAACTTTTGAGATCTGAGCATAAGAATTAGAAGGGAATTGGCTGTGACACTGAGGAAAAGGCTCTTCTCTAGAAATGACAGGATTTTCAGAAACAAGACTCCAATGGAGTTAGGGCCAAAATGTGGGCTAAAGCTAATGTATTTCCTCAGTGTTTCTGGTGGATAAAGGTGGCCTTAGCTCCTCAGCCCCTCAGAATGAACACCTTCCTCTTGTTTTAGGAATTTTTGGTGTGGGGAGACTTAATTGGTCTGGCAGTCATTTCTGCTCTAATGGGACACTGGAATGAACCAGAGTGGAGCTTCCCAGATTTTCCAATGCTACTCTAGTAGAGACTGGAATGGACACCATGAAGGAGTGAAGCTCCAGATTTTCCAAAGCTACTCTACTGGTGATGAAGTCAAGTTTCCCAGTAAGAACCTTGACCATACCTGCTGGAAAAATAATGGGATCCAGATCGCATGTAGAGCCTGAAAATATGAAGAGTTTGACAGACTTTCAGAAGTGCAACTTTTTCTTGTAGACAGTAGTGACTAAATGATACACAAATAATTTCTATTGATAAAATAGAAGTTTTACCCACCAAGACAAGAGTCTTTAACTTCAAAAGAACTCTGGAGGCCTTTGAGCTACTTAAAAAGAGAATGCTAGTGGCTCCCAACAACCACTCTTGCCAGTTGGCAATGACAAGCATCACATGCAGGGGCTTCTTCATGGAATCAAACTCTTCCTGAAGTGAAGAAACAAGGGACAGAGTAGAAAAGAATACACATCCTTGATGAGAGCCCCTGTCCCTGGATTGAGGTGGAACCCAAAACAATGAAAAATTGTCAATTGTGAACCAGTCAACAGTCACAATATATTATTCCATCTCCCAACAGGAACCAAAGGAAACAAGCTTTACACCATATCACAGATAGTAGCAAGTCTTTTTCTACTAATACGTAATGGAGTGTCTGCGGATTCACACAAGTGGGTTTGTGCTTAACAAGTAAAAGTAATATGATTTACTGTACAATTTGTTACGGACAAGAGACCCTTTAAACATCTCTGCCCATGAATGCTTTTCCATTCATGGATACCATTTATCATTTAATTATCAAGAATTCTTGTTGTAGTCATTTCTGAAATATCACAAAGCTAAAGTAAAAGATCAGTGACACCAAGGTCAACACCGAACTTGCTAATTTTGTGTTTACTTTAGACTGTTACACTGGCAGTTAAACCTGATATAAAGCAAAGGTTAGTATCAGTGTAAGAAAACACTAAACTACATGACATTACGAGAAGATTTACCTGCTTCAATATCATGTAAGCAGTAGCCATACCAAGGATTGCTCCTACATGATCTTTGTAGCTCTCTTGACTAGCAATATTCATAAATTCTTGTAAAGCACGTTCTGAATTTGCTTTCTGTTTTGTAGCAAGGAGGAGGAAGTTGCCAAGGATGTGCAAGCTAACCTGCTGATCTCCGGGCTTAGGACGTAGTTCCTGAAAATGTATTTAAGGAAATCATTGTGACAGGAAATTTCAAAGACCATGTTCAGACAGCTGGTTATTATATCAAAATTTAAAACTGAAAATAATAAAAACTTAATGACCTACTGAATTAAAAACTTCCCTAATTTACACATTCACACAATATGAATAACCTTACTTTGAGCAGCTTATCTGCAGTTCGTATAGCCATGTCCAGAGTGTCTCTAGCTCCTGACTGGGTTACTTCTCCATCTACAGATTCAAATGTTTCTCCGCCAATAGTGTCGTTATCAGGATTGAGGCAGATCTCGATCATGTTGTAAATAGCTCGCTGCCCCCATTCATCATCCTTACGGGACTTGTTAAAATACTTAAGAGCAGAATTTGGATTTCCAAGATACCTAGACAAGTAAAGATAAAAATCAAACTATTACTCTGAACAAATATGACAGCCAATACGAGAAAGCAGAAATACTGAAACTGTTACCTTTTTTTATGCTAATGAATTATTTGGTTATTCAGTATGTTCTCCCTTAGAGGTCTTAAAACTTGTAAGCTGATTTGAAGGTACATTTTAAAATTGACATCAAAAGAAAACAGCAGTTATAAATACATTATTCAGAAGTTGATACCTTTGCTGTTAGTTATTTAATTATGTATTTGTGAAAGACCTATGCTCTGGATGTTGCAGCATAAAAAACATCTATAATGTGCATATAAAACTCACTGTGGAACGATAATGGTAAACATTTATATCTATTTGCATTAAGATCTGTAAATATATTTCATCCACACATGAATAAGACAACTGTTATGAAGATACACAACTAAAAGTTGGTTCTCTCTTCATTTACCCGATTTTGGCTAGGCACCATAGGGAACTGCATGCACCCGTCTCCATATCATGTGCATTTCATCATAATCTTTGCTTTCATTGTACTAACCCTATTATTTCTGAATGCAAAACGATGACAAGGTTGTTGGGAGTATGTGTGATTTCCTTAAGCCACAACCCATTCTTCAGTTCACGTCTAGATGTTTTGAAATAACTTTGATGCCTTCATCCTTTCTCTTATAATTCATATCCCTCACCTCTTTTGTATAATTTGGTTTTAAATACCTTTCTTTAATAATGTTACAGCTCCTTTCTTTTCTGTCATCCTAAAACTTTGTCTGTATAATTCTGCTTTGACTTATTCCATCCTTTGCACTCTTAAAATATTTTGTACTAACATGCAGCCATGGGTGATATGAATACAAATGGGTTACTACTTACAGTGTGCATGTGCCACACTGTGTATGGTACTTCACCACATACCTTCAGACCAGTAGCCTTTATTTTTAATCCATTCTCTTCAACCTCTTCTGCTATCCAACTTCTTAAACTGTAGTTGCAAACTGTAGTTGCCTCCAATTTTCACATCAAAAACAAATCCTTTGGGTGAGCCCTGAGTCTACAAATGTCCCTTAGTGGTTTGGTAAAACTAATTTATCATAATACAGGCAGTCCCTACTTATTGGTGGCATCAGTTACCAGTGTTTCGGTTTTAGGACGCTTGGCTAATGACGTCGTTAACCAGATTTTCAGCACCAGTAAGCGGTTTATTGGCGTCTGTAAGCAATTTTCGATGCTGGTAAGCGGTTTATCGGCGTTGGTAAGCAGTTTATTGACACCAATTGGACTTTCGGCGTTGTAAACATCATTTATTACCATAATTACAGTAACCCCCCCTGTATTCGCGGTTTCATGATTCGCGGACTCACCTATTCGCGGATTTCTCTATGGAACATATATATGCATTATTCGCTGAAAATCCGCCCATTCATAGTATTTTTCACTGAGAAATATTCACTAATTACAGTATTTTCATCACATTTTCATGATTAAATGCACTTTTTGTGATAAAACTATTAAAATACTTAGGTAGTGCTCAAGTTATGATAGTTCAGCTTACAATAATTCAATTTTGCAATGGGGTATGCAATTAATACCGACACAACAGTATTTATGAAATATTTTTTAAATTTTGCTCAGGCACAGGCAGCGAGAGACCAAATTACAATAGACCATCTTCTTTTCCTCCAACTCCATATCCCATCTTCTAGTCAAAAAGAGTAACAGGGAATGATAAAAGTATTGTTAATAACGTTATACTCTTGCGTAAGTGCATACAGCCATAAACAACCGACTGAGAAACTGTTGTTTTGTTTATCACCATCTTTTTGCTTGTATTTCAACCATCGTCAAACAAATTACCGATTATAGTACAAATGATGTTATATAGAATGATAATATTTTTACATTATACCCTTTATTCGGTATGGATAAAAGATCGGCAAGGAAATATACAGTACTGTAAAAATTATCCCAAGTTGTTGAAGCTGAGAAAACAAATGTTCAAGCTGCTAATGACTATAAACTATCGTGCATCGGCAACATGGACGAAACTCGACCATAATTAAAATTGGAGAGAAAGTATTGTAATCAAAACTACTGGGCATGAAAGAACACATTACTGCTATTTTTACGCCGATAAACGATAAATACTTAAAGCTTGTATTACAATGAAATCAAGTGAAAATAGCGAACGGAATCTTGATTTTTTAAAACAAAACAAATGCCCCCAAACGGCCAACATCATCTATTAAAAAAAAAAATAGCTATATTAATTTAACAACAAGACATATTTAAGTTATATTTTGACTTAAAACATTTCGTAAAAATAACCTTGCCCCATATAAATAAAGTATCTAGTTATCTATTAACTAGAAGCAAGAAAAGCGCTTGAACTTTAAAATGCATCAAAAATTGCTGTGACGCAATTTACAATATAAAACCAATATAAGAATATATACAATATTATTGGATACAGTGAATTAAGGCATAACATTTTTTAAAGATCCATGGAAAAGATGCATTTCTTCGTTATGTTGACGTTTGTATAATCGATATGTGAATATAGAGTACAGTGCAACGTAGGCTAAGCTAATTCTTGTTTGTTATTCAATTTCTCTTTGTATTGAATTATCGTAAGTCACTCTGCATGAACCTTTAGCTGATATTAATTACTATACCATATATGATAGAATATATTTGGGCTAAATATGTATACATGTCCCTAGTGTAGGCTAGGCTATATCTGAGATACATTTTTTCCAACAAACGATGGGGTTTTTTTGGAACCTCACCCCATCGTAAGTAGGATAATACCTGTATAAGCATTTTTATTTTTTGTGTAAGTGTTTTTAGAAGAGTTCTAAGTATTCGGGCGTGGTAACATCCCCCCCGGGGACTGTATTGTGATGTTCCAGTTATTGACGATTTTTGGTTTTCTGTTAACTGGAGACTGCCTTAAAGAAGATTGCTGTATACAGTGAGCTAATGTGATGCACACTGGGCAGCAGCATGTATATGTTGAAAAGTATAAGGTTCTTAAATACTACACAGGCTTCAATTGTACAGTATTTGTAAGTTACCTGCCATATCCATAAACTATGGAAACCAATTGCAATACCTTGTATCCAATATTAATGTCCATTGCTTATTATACAACAAACATTTATTACACAATATTCAACCTCCTCAAAATGCTACTGTATTTTACTGTTATTCAAACAGGATCATAAAAGCTATACAAAAAATCTAATAAAATGTGGATGTGTTATCCTCACCATTCATATAAACCTTTGCAAAAATTAAATCCAGAATCAGTGGTGGGCCTTAACGTAGCTTGTTCTGCACGTTCTAAATATGGAGCTGCTTCATCCAAAGTCCCGGTCCTTCTCATTACTTCAATAAGGCGAGCAAGAGCTGGGAAATAAGCTGGTCGACGGTCTAAAACAAAGCGTAAAGTAATGAAGAATAAAATACCATTACTGTACCTGGAATACATATGCATAATAACTCTGATATATGTTACAACTGTATAACATCTATAGGAACCAAGAGGTTATTCTAAATAACTTTCTGTCAATATAGCACAAAATATTTCAATATAGCACAAAATATTCCAGTCTACCTAGATCTTCCTTATATGAAAAAAATTACTAGAAGAGCTACCTATATACATTTCAAGTTAATGAGTTTTGTTGCTAAAATAATGTTTTGGCACAAGTTTATGGTATAAACAATTAAATTTAGATATGTGTATTATCCTAGGTTTTCTCAAAAGATTATACCCTAAATCCAAAACAATGACATTTTTGGAAAAATTACTTAGGCTGCAAAATGCCTCACAACATAGATGTGACTCTCAACTCTCTCTAGCTTCTACTACTCAGGAATACACAACCAAGCCTGACTCTTGGCCTTTCCTAGATTTCTGTTTTTTCTCCCCCCCATTTAATCACTGACCTAAAAGATTATCCTTCAGCGGGAACTCCAGTCCCTCCTACTTTGTCTTTATTAATTAATCATGTTTTGCCACATTAAACTTGTTGGTCCACTTTCTAAAACAACTGTAGGTCATGGAACAACACTCATGCTCATCGAAAGTGAAAGAGTCAGATTAAGTTATTTGAATTCCCACAAGTGGCCCCTACAGAGAACTGTCAAATACACTTGACACCCTTTGGAATCTAGCTGATGGTTTACAGATGTTTAATGTCTCTGGTATTACTACTACAGTATATATTGATAAATGAGAGACTCCACATCAGGACTCAATGTTTTTCCCTCCTTGGAGCAGGCTGATGCATAAAAAAACTAGTGCCCTACAATTCAATTCTACATCTAACTAAAACTTTGGTGTGAGCTCAAAATGTTGAATATGTATAAAAAAAATAATTCAACTTACCAAGTAGTTGCTGAAAATGGAACATTGCAGTGTCATATTCATTTCTGCGATATGAAAGATCAGCCATCATCACAGTGGCGTTATTATTCTCTTTGTCCGTCCTCAAGAGTGTCATGCAAGTATACTGGCACTGATCTAAGTCATTGATCTGTCATGAAAAAGAGAAAAATTGCTCCAACTTTATGACTAAATGTGATTATCTATTGATCATGTGTATTGCTTACAAAAATGGTAAATTCTGTCTGAGCTGACTTATATCCTCTTCACAAATTTGATTCGATAAAATTTAGCCATTTGACCATTCATTATATACAATTACAGAAAATGCTTACTTGCATATAGAGCTTAGCTAAAGCCAAAAGAATAGAGGCATTCTCTGGATCATGCTGAAGTGCTTCCTTATATAATTTTATAGCCTTTTCAAACTCTCTCTGGTTGGCTGCATATTCTGCCATTTTTGCACACATACTAGAAAGAAATTGCTGAGATTATTCCATGATGAGTTCCTCTTAGTATGCAACAGAAGAAAAAACAACTTTGGTACTATTGATTTTCTTGTCTATCTGTAATGAAAAGTATAATGTCTGGGGATATTTGAAGACCACAAATGAGGGCAGTTTCAAGCAGAACTTGCAACTAACTTGACAAATAAAATGGAATATTTTTTACTGCTTCAAAATCTGGATTTTAAACACCTGTCAAAAATTAATGGCCCCATGAAGTCTTGGATATGGGCAGATACACTTCTAAGAAAGATAAATAGAAGAAAATATACCATATATGCCATCGTATAAGGCAACTTTTTAACCTTAAAAAATCTCCCCCAAAATGGGGTGTTGTCTTTTACGGGAAGTATAAAAAGCAAACCTTGAATCCTGCCAAGATTTTTAATGATAGGCTAACCCCTGAAGTGTCAATAGTTGTGTCAATAGTTAACTACTGTCACAACTATCGACACTGTAAACAAACAACGGTAAAAACCATAGGAAATTCAAGTAAGTCACTAGCAACACAACTATCAATGCTGTAAATGAAAAAACTGTAATTAAAGTAATTACCATTGGTAATTATCATAATTAAATATTAGGATGCGCAATCTCTCACTTTGTTACTAGCTTTATCCAGGTACCATTATTCAAATACAGTTATCGGTAAAAATGAAAGAAGGAAATATGAAGCTTTGTTCAAGTTAAAAGCAGTAAACTTTGCAAAGGAAGAAGAAGCAGAAACTGACGCACCATCAGATTAAGAATTTGATCCGTATGATGATTTACTTACAAATATATCACAAGGTGTCATCAACAAACTTATGATATCCCATGATGAACATGATAATGAATTTGTAACATTTTAATTGTTAAAAATGTTTTTAAAATGTTTTACTTGTTGCAAATAAAATATTAGTATACTGTACCATTATTTCTCTTTCAACAACTTCACCACTGCTTATGCTTACATCAGCTGATAGTGTTATTTAATTTAAAAAATTGGGGTCATCTTATATGGCGAACATGCCTCTAAACCTACATTTTTACATGAAAAATTGGGGGTTGTCTTTCACACAGAGTTGCCTTATATGCCAACACATAAGGTAGATCTAAAGAATTAATTTTTTATTTGAATCCAGATTATGATACCCAATCACTGAATATTGAAATAGGTAATAAGTAGAAAATTATCACAAACAATGACATCTTGTACTTGGAAAAAGTCAACTTAATTAGGAAACACACCTTCCTGCAAGCTGTCTCTGCTCTGCAACAGTGTCAGGTAACTCTACTTGAGCTCGTTTCAGTACTTTAACTTGAATATCTTTCCCTTTGCCAAGAGCTTTAAGAGCTTCCTCATAATTGCCATTCCGCTCATGTACCTGTAAAATGGTAAAATATTTGAAAAGGAGCCATCAGTTGAAAATATGTCTTAAGTCTTTCTCTCTGGTAAGTATTCCTCACTAGGGAGAGCCCACAATTCATAATGTCACTTTTGTCAGGAGATGCCTGGCTGAGTTGCAGCAGCTGCTGAAAAGAAACCAATCACAAGGATTGGAAATAAGGAACTCTAAGGAAAAATGGTTCTTAATTTTGTATGTCCCCAGTATGTACAGTACAAACCTTCACCTTCTTCAAGGGAGGTGATTTACAGCTCTTCAAAATTCTTATCCAACTGTGAATAATAAAGCTGAAATTTTGATCTCTAATATTTCAGGTACTATCTAAATCTAAAATTCATTGTCATGGTATAGAGTTTCATCATATCATTTTGCATACCTTTCTCATACTTGTGATCAGGAAGTATGATTCTGGAAACTTGGCAAAATTTGCAACCACCTCTCCATCATCGTCTTTCCTTTAATAACAAGGAAGACTGGTAATGACAACTTACCATCAATCTACTACTATGGCTTCAATATTCTTTAAAAGTTTTTCCTAACAACTGCAATAATTAAAGTCATTAGCCCAGAGGATACAAGAGGTACATACAGAAACTTCCCAAAATCTTTGTGAACAAACTGGTACAAAAATACTTTAAGTACTTCATTCCTGCCTGTAGGAATAAAAGACTGCAGTACTGCCAAAGAAATTAGCAACATACTGTATAAACATTTTTCAGTAAAAGAAACAAAAATTACTTATCCATGAATGATGTATATCTCTCAACAACCAATAAGTACAGATAAAATTAAAAGCTAAACAGTGCTGTCTGTTGCATAAACTAGTACTGTATAAGACACGGATAAGGAGAAGTTCTCAAAAGTATAGTAAAAATACACAAGTAAATGTCTTAAGATTTGGACTACGGAAACATTTTTCAATTTTATCGACAATTTAATCAATGCCCACAAGTTCATGAAAAAAAAAATGCAGTGAACAAAGGTTTTCTTGATACCCAATAATCCACCAAGTTACTAAGACAATGAAAGATAATGCCTTTCAAAGAGAAAAGCTGTCCAGGGCAAAAAAACTGGACATTTGCTCACTTCTTTTTAAAAATTATCCACAGTATACTGAGATAGTCACCATGTTGGTCAAATATTCTAATGATATAAGTACATATTTCTGTACCAAATTCACCCACAAAATATACAAAGGAAAACATTACCGTTGCTGAAAATTAAAGCAGTCCACTTTGTCCTCATCAGAATAGACCAACAAAAACTGTGAAACCATGAGTAAGGTGCTCCTTCTACAGAAGGATGTTAACCATTAAGGAAAACTCAGGACTTCTTTGTTCAACTGATCTCATTTGATGCTAAACTAAGATTTGTTTGCGTACTGTAGGTGAACGAAACCATTCAATTGGTACTGTTAGTGCCATACACCAAAATTCAAAAAAAATTACAAAAAGAATTCCAATACCTTGGCTAAAAGGTTAAGAAGTTTTGCCTGTGTTAACATTGAGGTGAGATCCAGTTGATTCTGCTGCTCTACTTCAAATGCTTGTGATATAGTTTTTTCAGCTTTGTCAAACTGCTTCAAACGCATCTGCAATTCCGCTAAATCATACCTGCAATAAGTGAATACAAAATGTTGAAACACTATGTAGTTCTTTTGTACAAAAGATCATTCTTATTCTAAGGAACCTAAAACTGGCAATAAACCATAGAAATAAAATTACACAAGCACCAAATATTTTGGTACCCAGATAATTTTTTAAATTACAAGCTAAATTCATATTCAATATGACTTCAAAGATTCTAGACTTATTTCTAAATCCATAAAGTCTGTTTGCAAGTATAAAGTATTACATGAAAGACCTATGCACATACATATAAGGAATCATACCTCAGTTGATTACTACTTCCTGTCTTTATAGCTTCCTTATAATAATTAATTGCCTTTCCATACTGATGTGTTTTCACTAAAGCTTGCCCCATACGACATGCCAAAACAGAATCTCTGGGATTGCGCTGCAGTGCTTGCTCATATACCTGTGACAACCAACAAGACAGAATATTTCCATGAAATCTACAAGACATATTAAATGGCATCAATTTTAAACAACACTATTTCTTGACACAAAAACACATAATTCACATGTGAACCACTTGATGTTGAAGCTTTATTTTTGTAGGATATTCAGTGAAACCAGCATCATATAGGATTTCCAAAAACAACTACAAAGCTTTCTACAGTATGTCAATATGATAGTCTACAATTAACTTCTTCCCTGAGAAGCAGGCTACTTTCTGTGACTGGTATCACTTATACTGGAGACTGTATCCCTGCTTTCTACCACTATCTCCGTACTATCAGACTACTGATTTCTGAGAGAATAAGATTTTTTTTTTTTGCTTAACTATTTGTTAGCTTTGTAAGTTTTATCACCTCAGCACGGACCCATTTTTGTCTACTAAAATGAATAATATTTGAATATGATCATCTAAATGAGAATTAACATTGCTACTTAGAAACTCCAGAGACCTACACTACTTTCATTACCTTTGGCTCAGCTTTCCTAATGAAGCTTGACCAATGTTTAAATGGAAGTTCATCAAACTGTGACATCTCCCTCAATCCCATCCTTTCTTTAATATGTTATTTACCATATAAAAATGTGGTATTTTCCCAGATATGAAAATGCAATATTACAGATATTTGTTATTGCAATACCCATTATAAAAACCATGTTTCATATTTGTGTAATTTGATTCTCAGCAACACAGACTGACGTTGCAACTACAAGTTAATGAAGTTATTTCCACTAAACTCAACCTCTCTGAGTCACTTCTGTCCTTCTAGACAACTGCAAATCAAATTTATCTATCCCATTAGGTCCAAATTACAATTATTTTACTCTAGCCTTGTTCAACTAATATCACTAATAAGGTTACATTAAAAACTTTGATTTGTATATGAAAAAATTATAGTGTATTTTAAAAATTTCTTTTATAGAATTGGAAATAAAAATACTATTTCATAATCAAACTCCTTTATATTCTACTGATATCTGATAGTTTTCTCAAAGGAACAATCAAGAATATGCTTTCAGATCATACTGAAAGCAGCACAAAGTTCAAACAGCAAAGATTTACCTCAATAGCTCGGTCAGGTTCTTGTATAGACATGTAGGCATCTCCAAGAAGCAAATAACTCTGTGGCGTAGGGTTCTTCTCTACCACCTCTCTGTAAATGTGCAAAAATGAATGCAACAGGACAACATGCATTATGGATGAACCAGGCGAGAGAAATAAAAAAGTTGCAATTGAACTCTATCATCCTATTTTCTTTTGAACTATTACTTTACTAGCTGTCTAGTTCAAGTTTATCCCCACTCAAATTAAGTTTATCTATTTCAAATACATACAGTTGAACTGCTCACATTTAATGTATGCCATTACCATAGTAAAATTTAACTGAAAATATATTAAAGAACAACTTTCAATACAGACACACTTCTCAACAATTCCGTGATCATAATTATCTGATTACTCAATATTGGACAACTTTCAGCCATTTACAACTTACTTGTAACACGAAGCAAACATACGCTTATCCTTCAAGTGGTTCAGATAAATAGAAGCCATTTTATCTCTTGCCTCCAAATAATATTGTTGTCCAGGGCCGATACTGCGTAGCATAGATAATGCATGTTCTACATCCCCACGCTGCAGTGCTAAGTCAGCACTGGCAATATTTAACCTGATTTCTTCTCCAGTTCCCTGTAAAAAATAAAATTATTTACTTGTGCTAGATAAAGCAAGATAATCTCCAAGAGTGGATTCATAGTTACATAAGTCTTCCTTGATATAAGCAATATTGAATTAGCTTAATTCTAACTAAGAAATATCTACAAATTTGTGCAGGCCTTCATGTATATGAAGGCCTGCTCTGTGAGTTTAGAATTTTACACACCAGTCTAGTTAAAGTACTAGATAATAACAACCCATTGCATGGAAATATTAATCATGTCTCATGAAAGTTGGTAATCCAAGAGAAAGGAAATGAGCTACATCCTTGACATAACTGTTAACAGTACTGACATCTAATCTAAATTATGTTCTTTGAAGCTCTCCTCCTTCAAATCTGAGCTTATCAGCCATATGACCGAGTCTGAATTGTCTCTGAGAGGTCATAATTCAGAGGTTAAGAGGTAATGAGGTCAGGGGTGAGATTGGCGCCAGAGCTGTTTCTAGTTCCATCTAGGTCAGGGGACAATGGCATCCTTGTCAAGGCTGTAGTGGCTCTTAGTTAAATCCCATCCCCTTCAGCTTCACTGTAAATCTGGCTATTTTATTTCTCTCTCTCTCTCTCTCTCTCTCTCTCTCTCTCTCTCTCTCTCTCTCTCTCTCTCTCTCTCTCTCTCTCTCCTTTCTCTGTTTGTCTCTCTCTCTCTCCCTTTCTCTCTCTGTTTCTCTAAGATAGATTTTTCTCTCTCTCTCTCTCTCTCTCTCTCTCTCTCACTGAGATAGATTTTTTATGCACATGTAACATGTTTATTTGTTTTGTATACTGTAGTTTTATAGATAAATGTGACATTACTTTGTTATTAATTTTTTTCATATTTTCCATGCCATAATTACAACTTTTTGCATTTGTATAAATTACTAAAAATTTTAAACAGATATATATCATTCCCAGTTTTTTCTCAGATTCTTCAGAGCGAGGGGGTTGCAAGTATCCTGTCAATTAACTTGACATATTGACATACTGACCAGAAGGGGAAGTAATGTTGCCCACAGATGGTCATATGGATACTGAAAAATCTGTCTCTCTTTTTCCTTCATAATTCATGAATTTCCATCTTTTGATATCTAAAGTATGAATAACTTCTCTCTCTCTCTTTCCAAAGTTATTCTCTCTCTCTCTCTCATGCCAAAGGATACTCAGAATGTTAAAGATGGACAGACAGATAGATAGATAGACAGAAAGGGAGAGTGGTTGATAGAAAGATATGCTCTCTCTCTCTCTCGACTTTGAAATGATATTAATATTTCAAAGATTAATGCAGTAACAGGATAATAGTTTAAGGTATATTTGATGTAGGATGCTAGTTTAAGGAACACATTTGGCATTTGAACTTTCAAGATAGGAAGTATAAGCGTTTTTTGAGGAGGGGGTGTTAACTATTCGGGGATTTTAACTATTTGCAAATGATGGGATTTGCTGTATGAGATGAAACAAACATGTCTTACCTGAAACTCAGTCATTGCCTGTGTCATAACCTTAGCAGCTTCCTCAGGCTGATTATTCAACCTGTATGCATCACAGAGTTCAAGAAAAATTGACACTCGATCTGGCAAGGTCATTTCAGCTTTGTTACGGGTACCTTTTGTTGCTGTAAAGAATAATAAAAAACAACTGTCAAAAATAGCTTTCCACTTTTGTAAAAGTGACACTTATTAGCATATTCAGCCATTCTCAGCAGTAAAATAACTACTTCAATCAATGTAAACAAACAATGGCTATCTTTCATCAAAACCAGCTTTATACTGGGAGGTTATTACAGGACTTCAATTAAGTCAAACCCACCTAAAAACTTTCAAAAACAAAAAATCATCCACAAAAGCAAAAAATCTATTTTAAAATCATTTCTTCATAACAAACTTATTACTTTACATTAGCCATATTTGTCCTTGCAAACATTCACACTGCTCAGAAGAATCCTTCATTTTCACAGACTTAATATTTCTTGTAGGCTTTGGCTTCATTGCAGGGCTGAGGCTGTCATTACCAGCCAACCACTGAGTACCTTCAGTAGTTTTAATGACCCACGTAAGTGCCCTGACAGTTCCTGGAGCCAAAATTAGAAAGGCAGCTGCTAAGCCAAAGCATATAGCCCAGAATTAGGAAATCTCTTCCCCAACCCCACCACAGTTTATTGGGAAACTGACAGATGAGACCCAATAGAACACTTTTTCAAGTCCATGAAAGCTTGAACAATACCCTCTTTGGGTGAATCAATGCTCTGATGCAACCAGACTCTTCTGGAAGGCATTAAACAAGATATGAGTTCAATGAGCTGAAGTGGATAATGGGACTTTAATATCCATGAATATAGATGATTTGCATATCAATACTGGTCAAATCTTTGAAGATAACAAGTAACTTGAATCACAGCCTACCATTAGACCAATAATCTCACTAGATCCAAAGTTCAAGAGGAGTAAAGAAGAATTCACTTTTGAGCACTAATAAGACCTCTTCACCCTGTTAGGAGAAAAACTTTCCATAACACAAGAAAACCAGGGTGGAATGATGAAACACTGCAAAAGTACTAAATACCTGTACTGTGGTTGACCAAAATTTCATTTATAGGAAGTTGTACCTGATAGAGACAACAGTCCAAAAGATGATCCCATTGGCTGCAAAGTACACCAACTAAATGCACCCATCATGTCTTTATCTCTTACTGGTTGCAATTACGTGAAAAAGGACTGAAATGAATGATGAACGTTAAAAATGGAAAAGGAATTATTAGCAAACACTGAACAGCAACCCTCTGCAAAGTAACGAAAAAAGTAGTTACTGGTTAAGACAGAACTGGAAATCTAAAGGGTCCATGCACAGTGAGACAACTTTCTTGTCTGACTGACAAAAAAATCGGGAACATTCAGGACACAAATTTGGGTTGTAATGAAACACAGCCACTGGTAAAGAGAGGGAATTACACATTTCCATTCTTGGAACATTCAACAGATGGTTAAACAAAAAAGGTAATCTACAGTAATTTTAAATATACTTTTTAAATTACTGTAAAAACTTAAATACTTACTAGTTGGTCTTGTATTAGCAAGGCTGAGACAGGACTTCAAAGTTTTTATAGCTTCAGCATATTGGCCCTCTTTTTTCAAAACTCTTGCACGTACGAGATGATAAGTAGGCTGCTCTCGCACCTTTAAGAAATTAATTACTGAAGCATTAACAACTTTAAGCAAAAGCTACATGGATACTTGTATGTTTTTGTACAGTGTATAATTTCTGCCTAGTTTTTAAACCTAAGCACTCAATATAATAAAAACCATTGTTATTCTAATTTCTTAACATCCAAAAGATTATCTTTTAAATGAATGGAAAATGGAATTTAACTTTTAAAAATCTAAAAACAACCACTTTCTTTGATATGAGCTTGGAAAACATCAAGTCTTACCAAAAGTTTGAATGATCAGCAATATTTCAACAATACGAAAAAATACTATTTTTGTCTCACTACTTTTGTCTTTACTTACTTCAAAATTGTAAGAAAGGCCTACTTCCAAAGAGAGTTGCGCTTGCTTATAATTTCCTTGATGGAGCTGAATTTGTGCCATCAATAAATGGGCTTCTGCACTAGTGGAATCTAAGAGTAAAAGATGAGATGTGTAGCTGTTAGTTAGAATGATATTCCTACAGTTTAATCTTTTGTGCAAAAAACAGTTTACATGGAGATTTCATTGCTCCAGTTTGCACAAAAATACCATGAATGAACATTTTCATTAATTCCTTCCCACATCACATATCTCCTAAGGAATAAATGTAATGTTCTTGTTACACAACTTTGCAATACTGGATGATAACTATAGGCATGTAAAAAATGTTCTAACCTTGAATAGAGGGTCACCATTAGCACCATCTACCTTGGTTCTAAGGATTTTTTACTTGCGATGAACTTGTGTGTTGCAAATATCACAAAGGGCTACCCAACAAAAACAATCACACAAGTTGTACAAACTGATGGCCTAATATTAATTTGAACTAAAATGAGCAATATAAGACTGACTGTTACAAGCAAAACCCATCTGCAAAAATAATATTTATTCATGTTAATTACAAGTATTAAATGCGACACACTTACCAATATTATCTAACACATTTTGCAAAGAAGTTGCTGCTGCTTTTACATCACCAGTTATGAACTTAATTCGAGCTGACAGTATAAGAGCTGCTAACAAAGCAGGGCAAGCTCGTGTGATAGCTTCTAAAACCAGTAAAATACGGTTCATTATTGGAGGCATATTACTTCCTGCAGCACCAGTTGGGCTAGGCTAAAAACAGAGAGAAAAATCAGTATAAAATATAACCTGGCATTTTAACAAGCTCAATTCAAATGTATAAACAATGACATTTAGAACTGAAGTCAGTGACATTTCTAAGAATTTTTTAATCACAGATCTATAATTATGTGCTAAGAACAATCAAATTGTTTTTGCCTGTGCTCAAGGCAAATCTGGCATACTTCAGTTATCAGGCATTAAGCAATAACACTTGGTTCTTGGGTAACCAAATAAGCTCTAAGACCTTGTACATATGTGATGTCCACTGCAATGGTTCTGGTTTTAAATCTTTTTTGACATAATATATATTTCATAAGTTTGTATTTGTAATATTTGCAAAATAGTGGTTGTAACCAACCTTTCATACAATGTAAATGAAGTGAATCCACTTTAACAACAATAACTACTTTCAGATATATTTCACTTAGTACCCTTAAACTGTTTCACTATTAACTAGGCTATCTTGAAGTCCCAAGCAACTGCTCACACAGAATCTCACATCTCTGTTAGCTGTCATTACCATTCAGCAATTGCAGGTACCTGATAAATGGACTATTATGATCTACTATTATTAGCCACTCAACTTGCATCTAGTATTACTGATCAACAACAGTACATCAGCTATGGAACTCGATCAATCTTCTAATTATCTTCAGCTGACAAAGAAGCCCACTCATATTTGAGAAATAATAGGGCATTACTGTAGTTATAATGATGCCTGAAATTACTGCAAACCCACCCATGAAGAAACCACAACTCCAGTCCCAGAAGTCTTCCCATGCAGTATGGGGAAATTATACTTTGTCTTATTGTTAAGGATAGTTACAAAGAAAATATATAAATACAATAAAAACCAAAACTTACTTGATTAGGAACGTACAGCAAGGCCTCATTGGCAATCAGGAGGAGGAAATCTGGATTTAAGGCTGCAAGGTAAGTAGCTCCAAAAGACAGGGTGCGGTAACTTTTGAAGTGGTTCTCTATAGCCTCATTCAACAATTCTGAAATTGATATTAACCCTCTCAGATAGTAGGCCTTTGCAAGTTCTTCATATCCCAGAGCTAGGAGTGTGATAAATAATAGCTTAAATGTACACGTCTGACTATCTGTAAAGATGTTTTCATGTTACAATGCTCCTTTTGGTGCCACTTTAAACAAATACTTTTACTTTATTGTGGTATAGTTAAAGCAGTGGTTCTTAACCTTTTTCAGTGCCCATACCCCTTGATATCTCAGAAAATTTTCTTGTACCCCCATCCAATATAAATAGAATATAAACATATGAAAGGGATTAGTGATACAAACCTTGCTGGCTATCATGTCTCGTACCCACAGGTTTAAGGTTTCATACCCGTGGGGTTTCAGGTACCCCAGGTTAAGAACCACTGGATTAAAGGGTTGTAACTCAGTCCAGGCAGTCCCCGGTTAACGGCGGGCTCGGTTAATGGCGATCTGGTTTTACAGTGCTTGTCTAGCGACGAAAATCGGCAATTTTCGGTGCCGAAAATCACCGATTTCCACTTATCGGTGCTGATAATTGGGTACTGGTGCCAATACATACCTAACAGAGGTGCCAATAACAAAAAATCGGCACTTTTTCGGTGTCGATAAGCCACAAAATTCGCTGAAAAAGCCCAAAAATCGCCGATTTTCGGTTAGTGGTGATTCTTGGTTATCATCATTTCCTCAGAGCAGAACCCCCGCCAATAACCGAGGACTGCCTGTACAGTACAGTGAAACTTGAAAACCTAATTACAGTATGCAAAAAGAACTCAACTGCAAAAAATTAACATTTTCTATTCACCTAAAATTTTCTCCGAGGGCTGATTCTTCATGCGTCCTAATACAGCAGACAGGTACAGAATATCTGGTGAGGTGCCTAAACTCCTCTGAACCTGAAATATAATCCTAATAAGGTAGTAAAAAACGTACTAGATACTGTATTTCCATTTATAGTATTTATACAAGTGCTGAATTTATTTTTACAATACCAAAGAAAAATAATAAACTTAGTACCCATGAAGAAACAAATTCACAACAGAACTACATTTCTCATTTTATATATAGTGTAACAAAATGTTACACATATAATGCTATTTCTGAGATCTCAGTTTATTTTCCAGCCTATGGACACCACAACTGTCAGCAACTTTCTTTAGTACAATAAAGGAAGTTTTCATACAAACCTACCGATTATAGTTGGCAATCATTTCAAGCAAAATGGACCCAGTTACACCTGCTTGAAAAACTGAAAGGAGGAAATCCTACCATATATGAAAAGCTCACAGTTCACTGTCAGCCAAATAACGTGTCTCAATCTTCTGTGTGCCATCTAGCAAAGTGAGGGGAAGGGTGGAGGGGACTGAAAATTATGACTAATGAGTTTGAGTGATTTTGTATATTTTTCATAAAAGCCTACTGATCACATTTAGCCTAAATCACAATTTCAGAAGGAGCACTGAACAGAAGAGGTTATGAAGCATATAAAAGTCCTAAATGTCAAAAATCCAATTCCTGTAGTTGATGGATAGTGGAGCCAAAAATGGCCCAGAAATCCTGGTAAGAAATGGATGCAACTGAAGATGTAACCCCAGCACATAAGAACATTACTATTCAATTAAACCCAATTTGTAATATTTTATGCTTAATTTCTACACAGACAGCAGGATAGTAGGTATTCCATAATTTATTTTAATTTTTTATTGTGTTATTTTTCCTTGTCAATACAGTTCAGAATATGCTACAAGATTTGTTTTCTGTAAATTTAAGGAGACTATTATTTACATGAAAACAGCCATTTGCATGGCTTTTCATTGGCAAAGCCATATAATTTTTTTCCACCCTTCATCTAATTTCTGTAAATATCATACTCAAGACTTGCAAAAACATAATCTGCATGAAACAAAAACCATATCATTCTTGAAATTACTCAAAAACTGTACCCTTCTCAAATAATTTAAAGAGTATAACCTTGAAATCAATAATGAAAAATATATTTTATGATAAAATAAAGTTTAATATATACTTACCAAGTAATTACATTGCTAATAGTTTCACTCGCTCGGCAGCTAAAGTTGTGAAATTCGTGGGTCGCACTACTTTGTTTTGGTTTGGTGAATTGCCCCGCCCACTTTCAGGGAGAAAGAGGATCAACTAGCAAATGGGCTTCAATTTGTTTATGCCCTTATATTCATGTGTGGGAAGGAGGGCGAGCTCCAATCATGTAATTACTTGGTGAGTATATATAAAAATTTATTTTATCATAAAAATGTCATTGTTATATAAGTAACTTACCAAGTAATTACACTGCTGATTATCACATTGACAGGAGATGGGATGCATAAATATATCTACCCCAAAACATTAAAAATGGTAAAGAATTAGAGAATAGATAAGATTGTTAGCATTAAAATAATGCCTGTTGATTCCTTACCTGATAAGCGAGCCACTGCAAAAAGATACTGCCTCTGGATGGAGCTCGTCTTATCACATAGTGGCGCAGCAGTATAGCCAAGAGTTGCCTACTATTTCAGTGGGTACCTTGCAGCAAAGGACAATTCCGATTGCTTCACAAAGATAAAAAATAGTTGTCCTTGCCCTTGGGCGCAGTACAAAATAAATGACCAGAGAAAACATAGTCACCAAAACCACATTAATAAAAAATAACCGCTACCCAACCATAAAAGAACTGGAGGGTACTCTGGGAACAACGTACCCTCAGGCTCCCTAAAAACTTCAACACCCTTGTTTCAAGGTGAAGATTAATAGGAAAGGTTGCCTCCCACAGTTCCTTACCCAGCACCACACCAGCCACCGAAAACAGACCCAATGTACTGTAGTTATCATAAACAGTTTCGATTTCTTTTAAATAATGCGAAGCAAACACTGACTGACACTTCCAAAAAGAGGCTTGCAGTATGGAAGAGAGAGGGAAATTAAGCTTGAAAGCTAAGGAAGTTGCTACAGCTCTGATTTCAAGTGCTTTCACTCCACACAAGGAAAAAGCCTTATCTCCAATCAGGGAATGAGCTTTCAAAATGAGATTCCTGAGGAAGAATGCCAGGGCATTCTCCAACAGGGCCCGAGGGGTTCTTAACTGAACACCACAAAGCACTAGATGAACCATGTACTCCTTTTATCCTGTGAATATAATACTTTAAAGCCCTTATGGGACACAGAACTCTCTTCCTTATCGGGGCCAACAACCTCTGACAAGCTTTTTACAGTAAAAGAATGAGGCCACGGTTTAGACAAAGATTCATTTTTGGCCAGAAATCCCAGAGAAAAAGGGTAAACAGTATTCCCTCGAGAGAAGCCCACTCTTCTGTCAATTGCATGGATTGGCACACTTGATGATCCAAAGTCCATTCTGTGGGAAGTACCTGCTTCTGGAGACTCAATTCGTCTGCCAGAACGTTTAACTTCCCTTGGATGAATCGAGTCAGAACAGATGTCTGGTTTCGATCCTTCCAAAGAAGAAGCTCCCTTGCTATCTCATAAAGGGAGAAAGAGTGTTCCTCTTGATTCTTTATGTAGGACAGGGCAGTTGTGCTGTCCGAATGAACCACCACTGTCTTCCTGCAAACTTGCGTGCTGAAAAACTGAAGTTCCAGGTGTACTGCTTTCAGTTCTTTGGCATTTATATGTCATTCTCTTTGTTCTGGAGACCATGTCCCGGAAAGTTCCTTGTTCCCAAGAAGAGCTCCCCAACCTAGGTCCGAAGCATTGGAGTAAAAGTCTAGGTTGGGGCTCAAGAAGAAGAGACTTCCCTTCTGCTAGTCTTTCTTCTATGCTTCACCAGAGCAGGTCTTCCTTGATCTCGGGGGAAATGCAAAACTTGAAGGTGTCTGGAAAAAACTTCCTGTCCCAGCTGACCCTTAAGTACAACTGCAGAGGTCTCATGTGAAGTCTGCCTAAGTGAATGAACTGCTCCATGGACAATATTGATGCCCTTGTTGCATTCTGCTTTTCCAGGTTGGGTTGCACCTTGGTTTATAGTAATAATAATAATAATAATAATAATAATAATAATAATAATAATAATAATAATAATAATAATAATAATAATAATAATAATAATAATACTAATAATAATAATAATAATAATCAAACCAACAAGGAAAGTATAACCTATCTGAGAAGAAACCAATATCAAATACAAACTTGCCACAACACAACAAACTACAGTGTAGCCCAGCAACACTGGCTATAGAGCAGATACTATGTCAAGCCATAATATATAATGGATAAAAATATAATTAAAAATGAAACAAAGCCTTCAGTCTAAAGAGACATAAGAATGCAAAAAAGTTAAAAAAAAACCATAGTTGATTATACATAAATATCTTAAATGGTCCTAAAGTACTTTAAGCAACTCGCACTCTATTTTGAAAAAGGGAAAGAATGCATAATAACCTTCCATTCCTGAAAGAGCATAATGCTCTTATGAAGTATGGATACTCATTACTGTTGAGCAATTTAGCAGATACAACAACAGATAAGAAAGAGTAAGGTTTTGTTGTCATATTGGTATGGCACTGCTTCCAAAAGAAAACTGTGCAAATCAAAGCATATATTCCAATTAAGATGCAAAGAACCCAATGCTTGGTACAGCATTAATTAGTGGGTAACAGGAAGAATAGGGGCAGTTAACATGACTGCAACTTACCCAAGTGGCTGAGTTACGGACAGCTACCAAGGAAACCTACTCAGTCATTTCATTTTATATCGATGTTACTTTACAATGTAAACAAACTCATTATCAAAGATTTGAATAAAAATGTATTCCTTCACCTTGTTCACTCAAACTCTCAAGAAAAGGATATTACCTCCTTCAAGAATTCTAACTGTTGCTCAGCAATATATACTTGTCCCTCCAGCAGCTGACATGAAATTATGCCTGGAAATAAAATTAAAAACAAAATATTTTTTTAATTTCCATTCAATCTAAAACACAATATTAACTTATTAACATTTAGAGAAATATCTGCAAAATTAATTACTTCAAAAATGTTTAAAATACAGAACTGTACAGTTTAGTCTAACAAAAGCATAGCCAATTGCAGTAGTTCTACCTATGTACTGTACTATGTATGCATACAAGATATGTAAAATACACAAAATTCATACGAAATAAAAAACACCTTAAATATGACATCTTTATGATAAAATAGAATTTTATATATGCTTGCAAGCAATTACTTAGCTACTAGCTTTCTACACAGCACTCTAATGAAATTCAAATTTTCGTGGTGGCGTTACCATCGTTCGTGTGGGTAACGGGGTCACATCCACTTTCAGGACTGACAGGTACAACTCAGCAGAGAAGATAAATTCATCTGATGCCCAATGTCCAAAAATACAAAACAAAATCCAAAAAAGATGGAGCAGTGACTGCACAAGACTACCGATGTTAATCGGGAGCCGGCAGAAAATGAAATGATCCTCTCTGCTGAGTTGTACCTGTCAGTCCCGAAAGTTGGAGGAGACCCTTCCATCTACACAAGCGATGGCAGCGCCACCGCGAAAATTTTAATTTTGATAGGCTGCCATGCAGAAAGCTAGTAGCTATGTAATTGCTTGGTAAGTCACTTATATAAAAATATTTGTACAGTATCTCTGTTTTAACATAAGTTACAAAACACTTTGCACTTACTGCACCCATTTCTCTCTCTCTCTCTCTCTCTCTCTCTCTCTCTCTCTCTCTCTCTCTCTCTCTCTCTCTCTCTCTCTCTCTCTCTCTGTTACAGTATTATCCAATATAGTATGGAGTGTTACATATATTTCATATCTAATAAAAAAATCACAGACAATTAAACATGTTCTAATTCTATGTTAAGAAATCTGGTTTTGCAATGACAAAATTCATCAAAATACTACAGTGCATTCAATCACAACAAGGAAAACAGAATTATATGCACATCATAAGACATGTTTACCTGTCAGAGCAGCTACAGATGACTCATCTAACTTGGTAGCATTTTTATAGTATTTCGTGGCTTCCTTATTGCGTCCTTGCAACAGACACTGGTACCCAACTTCTGTCAAATACTCAGCACTTGAAGTATCAACTTTAGCTGCTTTGCTTGCCATCATGAAGGTCTCTTCAAGAACAAGTCGGTTCCTTCCACACTGTTAATATTAAATAAAACTTTTACCTGTACAGGTATTGTAACAGCAAAGGTATCACTTCAAGACTCTAAAGTAAAATATAGTATGTGATCAACAGATAAAAGCAAAATAAAACTGCTTCACTAACCAAACGCGAGAAAAGCTGCGCCATGTGAGTAAATAATGATGCATTGTTAGGTTCACTTTTATCCATTTCACTGTACAAGTTTCGCAGTCCCTGAGCAGTGTCCTCACAATTTCCTTGTCGACAAAGAGTGTACAGATTTTTATATTTCATTGCCTCAATATTATGTGGCTCCACTTGCAGTACTCTGTCAAAAATCAAATTGATTAAAAAACTGTAGGCAAAATTTGACCAGATCTCCATACTCCATCTATATATTTGGCAGAATATTTTAACAAACCATCTTTAAGTCAGTGTGTCCTACAAACCATCCCTAAGGCACCATGAATATAGTTAGGAGGCTTTGTCTCCTAGACCCCCAGTAATTCCCATCACTGAATCTGTGAATGACAACAAGGATCTCATAGTTTTATCAAACTAAAGAATTCATAAACCTTTACTGGATGGACATGATCATATGAGGGACAACAGGTTTTGAGCGAACGCCAGGCTAACTCATACGAGCATTAATATTATGTGCCATACGGTTTGGATGAATTTAGTGGGAAAGATGTTCATATCACTTCAATGGGCCATATATGACTTATGGCAACTCCAGTAGCTCAGTACAGGACAGATGGGGATCAGTGTGCCTTGAGACTTGATGGGGACCGTACAGTAAATCCCCCCGTATTCGTGGGGGATGCATACCATGGCCCCCTGCCAATAGTTAACACCCTCCTCTAAAAATGCTTATAACTGCCTATCTTGAAAGTTCAAATACCAAATGTATACCTTAAACTAGCATCCTACATCAAATATACCTTAAACTATTATCCTATTACTGTACTAATCTTTGAAATTGTATTATTAATATCATTTCAAAGCCATCTTAAACATTTTACCCATTAGAACCCTTCCAGCCAATAACAGAGAGAGAGAGAGAGAGAGAGAGAGAGAGAGAGAGAGAGAGAGAGAGAGAGAGAGAGAGAGAGAGAGAAAGAGAGAGAGATCTTTTTATCAACCACTCTCCTTTTAGAGAGAAAGTTATTCTTACATTAGAAATCAAAAGATAAAAATTCATGATTTATGAGAGAGGTACTTGCACCCCCCTCGCTCTGAAGAATCCGAGAAAAGACTGGGGAAAAGACTGGGAATGATATATATATATTTTTACAATTTTTAGTAATTTACTATACAAATGCAAAAAGTTGTAATTGTAGCATGGAAAGTATGAAAAAAATTAATTACAAAGTAAATCACATTTATCTACAAAACTAGTGTATACAAAACAAATAAACATAAGTTACATATGCATAAAAAATGAAAAAATTAACTACAAAGTCTATCTCAGTTGGAGATAAAAGAGAGAGACAAAACAAATAAAGATAAGAGAGAGAGAGAGAAAAATCTAGAGAGAGAGAGAGAGAGAGAGAGAGGTGTTTCAGTATCCTTCATAGTTCTACCCTTGAAGTTAGTACGTCAAGATATTTGACATATTTGACAGGTTACAACACCCCCTCACTCCAAAGCTTTATGAAAAAGATGAGGGAAAGAATTTACACTGAACTAAAATCTTACTAATTCACTATATTTTTTTTAATGAACTGATATTTTACTGTGTTTAGTACATTAATATTAATATTTGAAAATTAGTAAATCATTTATTTATCATGCAAAACAAATAAACATACATATTACATATGCATATAAATTCTCTCATCTCAGTAAGAGAGAGAGAGAGAGAGAGAGAGAGAGAGAGAGAGAGAGAGAGAGAGAGAGAGAGAGAGAGAGAGAGAGAGAGAGAGAGAATTATCATTTTTATTTAATGTTATTATTTAATATTAAACCTAATGTTAATATTTGAAAACTAGTACTGTAAATCATTATTTAACTATAAAATGCATATGAAGGTACAGTACAGTATTTAGTCACAAAAATAATATGAATATACAGAATATTGCTCTATGATACAATCTGCGAATAGGTGAGTTTTTCCCCGAATAATTTGTAGATAGGTTCCACATAAAATTCCACAAATCGCTGAATCCGCGAATTGTGAGAACATGAATCCGGGGGGTTTACTGTACTGCCCCTCCCTATCCCAGGATGTCTTTTTATCTAATTGCTAAGCACAGGGGATTTCTTAGAGGGTTCTCGCTTATCCTATTCTAAGCTGTTTCTTATTCTAGGTTTATTTAAAACCTAAGGATATAAGCTATACAAAAAATAACAATCATATAATCTGGTTTTCTGTTTTATGTAGCCAAGACTACCCTTTTGTCTGATACTCAGACACGCTGTTTCTAAGCTAACAGCAGGATGTTCCCTTAAAAAGGGATTCCTACTTTAGTGATATCTTTATTTTAGTGATAAAGACATCACTAAAATTCATTACTCAGTTTGTAATGAAACAATTTTTTACTTCCACATCTTCAGCTTCAAAATTTCATACAAGTCATTTATTCAACGCATAGGGTACTTTATAAGTAATAATTCATATTAGCATACAGTACTGGGCTCAAAACCATCATAATTTCTGCCATAAATCTCACCATTAAGATATAATCTTCAAAGACGACAATTTGACACTGTTCATATGTATGTCTAGAAGATTATAAATATTGAATGTCAACACACACACCAACGTAAGTTCATTTCAGTTATAACAAAAATTTTAGAGAAATCATACCTATTGGCAGCATCTAAACACTGGTCCCAGTTCTGCTCAGCCAAATACACTTTCATTTTTTCTATCAAGGGAGCAGCAAACCCAGGATATGCAACTACAAGAAGATTCAAAGTCTCCATGGCTTCAGCATATGACCCTCGATTTTCATAATGCTTTGATTTTCCAAAAAGAGCATCCATATGACGAGGAGTCCTGAAAATCAGTAGGAAATATAAATGCTAAATAGGAGAGATAAACTTGTCCAACTAATAATATTGTCCATACCTACAACTCAACACCCTAGAGGTGCTATACTAAACGGTATCACAGTACAAATGAACTGAATGTACAAACATTAATATCAGCTCCACAAAATATCTTAAACACTTAACATCAAGCAGACATTTGAGATGTACACACAGGTGCTAACTTACTTTTGAAGGACGGTATCAAAGTACTGAAGTGTATTCTTGTTCTTACTCTCTTTTCCAGCCATAAGTTCAACCCATCCTTTGAGTACCATACCATCTTCATGCTCAGGGTCTAATTTCAACAGCCTATCAACATATTCCCTGGCTTTATCAATCCTTGATGACAACAACAGAAACATGCTTGCATAGTAGAGAGGCTGGAAAGTTAAATGCAAGATTACATAAAACGATTATGTTTTAAATTATTCTGTTTAAAGTGCAATGCCTAATCAATATAAACTAAACTTTTTTCCATTATGTGCATAAATTTGGTACGTTTTACATAAACCATATCTTTACACACTTCAAGGCTACAAAGTCACACTCCAATGGACTCTCCCACTAGTCAGATTATGCAATTTTTTATATTCTTAATTCTCATAACCTCAGAAATAATTTGTTTTAAATAATGCACAATACCTCACTACTGCATATAAGACCTACCATCATCTACTTTCACCCACTGTAAGTGATAAGAACATCCATGCAACTATTTGTAGCTACTGAGTCATCTAACATGTCATACTTAGTTGTATTATTCCAGATAATAAGCATGATACTGTTTTGCCTCTTCCTGTGTTTTCTTAAAGCTCATACTTCGTACTTCAACATTTTCCAGTTTTTCAAATTTGCACTTACAGTACTAGACATGGTAATTATTGAATGAAAGTAGCTCACTGGCTTATCAAGATAATGACTTCCACTTTGCTATGCCTCGCTTTTCATATTCAAGTACAGTAATGTGATCATCCTGGTATGTCTACATATGTCCAAGGTTTATTGCTGAAAAGGTCAAATTTACACAGCATTCCATAAAACTGTGCACAAAGACTCAAGCTATAAAAGATTAACAATAAATCAAATATTTGAAAAAGACATACCACTTCTGAAGCCCGTTTTCTCTCTTCCTTCAATTTTGCATCTAATTGAGCGACAGCTTCTTTATCGACAACTTGACATCGCCGATGGGCATATATCAGTGCTAACAAAGCACCTAACATTACATCTCTTTCATTCTGTAATATTTAAAAAAGATGTAAATATAATATAAAATACTATGGCTATTTCACTTACAAAGTAAAGGCAAATCTTTTTGCCCATCTCAATAGTCTCATATAAGCACTTAACAGTTATGGTCATACACAAGATAGAAATACAGTAATACGATAAAAATGACATTTTTAAGGTAATTTGTATTTTTCCTAACTATACAAACCTGAGGTCTTTACAGTAAGCGTTCACTCTGCCTTTCGGCCCAGATATCAGAATGAAGGGTGGCATTAGGTGGGCATCTAAACTGTAAAGACCTCAGGTTTGTATAGTTAGAAAAAGTACAAATTAATCTCAAAATTTGTAATTTGTTCCTACACAATATGTACAAACCCTCGGTCTTTACACGAGGAAGATTTACAAGTACTTCCTTGGAGGGAGGAATCTAAGTAAGTCTCTGAACTGACTGGTACATAGTTCGTCATACTTGGGTCTTCTTCTTTTTCATCAACCTTGGGTTTTATCAATTTCTTAAGTGAAATTGCATCACTGTTGGTGCAGCAGCCCTTAGGAAGATACATGTCATTTATTGGTGCCTTACCTTTTTATTTTGTTTTCATTCAGAGTACATTTTTCTTGGTATGGTTGACTGGGTCACTCTTGCTTGTTATGTGTGAATTATTTATACACAGCAGTTATAAAGTTTGCTTGAGAGGTACCCTTATGTTTTATGAAAGTCCTGAAACTTAGGAAAAAAATAGTGCTTTACATATCTACTGCCACTTACCTGTAAAGGTTGTAGCTGCCTGATTGCTTCCTGAATATGCCCCTGAAGAAGATGAGCTACAGCTGAATAGAAACTGTATCTCTCATCTCTTCCAAACTTTTTAGATGCAGCAGCACATTCATTTTGCATTGCTTGATAATACTGCTCTCTTCCATAATAGTGGATTTTTCCCTACAAATCAAAATGATAAAAATGGGTTACTCAATAATAAACTTTGCAAAATATGAATGAATTTTCTAGATTTGGATTAATCGTCTACCGGTTACTGAAAAACTGCCCTTCAAAATAAAAAAAGATTCTTTTCCAAATAACATGTAATTAATAAGAATGAAAACAGCCTACTCTTCCTCACTTGTGAAAAATACCAAATTCCTAATATAATTCTTAAAAAATAAAAGGCTAATGCTAAAAGGAATGAAATTAACAGTCTGAAGAATAACAGGCAAATATTGATACCTCACACATAAAAAAACAATTAGCCTTATTTAGTACGTCCAGTTCAAAAATATGCTGCCACTAAGCCTAGGCCTAGATTATGCAAATCTATCCAACTATTCAATGTTCAGCAAAACCCACTTAATCTAACCTAACACCCAAGAGAAATCTCACCCATAAAAAACTCAAAATTTATTAGAACACACAACACGAATTCTTGATTTACCAGTAATGGTAAAGGTATTTAGGGACATTCCCAGAAAGGTTTTTGTGCCATTATCTTCATAAATTATAAGTAAGAGAGAGCTACAGTGTTTGCATATATGCAAATTAAAATAAACAAGATGCATTCATTGTACACCTCTAAATGTATGGTGCTCAGGGCCAGGCTAGGTCAGAGTGAGGGGCTATGCTGTTTAGATCAGGATCCAGCAGCCTAGGTTAGATGCTGTTTTAGATTAGGATCCAGCGCTCTCGGTTAGGGAAAGTTAGATTAGGATGAATGCGTGTTTAAATATGATTTTTATTGTATTTCCAAGGTTTTAAAAGCTTTTGTATTGATTTTTGCTGAAAATTGACAGGCCTGGTTGTATGTTAGCCTATTACAGAAGGGGAGGGGCAAATCACAAACTTAGGTGATTAACAAAAGAAATAGACTACAATCTTTTGAGTAAATGTAAAGTGGACGGCCACAAAAAGATATCATTTATTAATATAAGTTTTTGGCAAAAAAATATAGAAAAGGGTGTAGTTGGTAACGTGTTGGCCTCGTAATTTCGGGGACCAGCGTTCGCTCCCCGTCAAGGGGCAGATAGTGAGACTGTCTACTGGATGGTCACTGTCATGAGTGACATCTTGATGGGGGGTTGGGATTACCCAGCTGACGTCTACCGAGAGGCAATACCTGTGGGAAGACTGAAACTTTAATTTTAAACTTTATCTAATGCAGTACATGCAATTTAATCTTAGATATTTACCTAGATCATGAAAAATGTATGTTTTTATTTGTTTATGTTTTAACATTCATGATGGAAGCTCCAGTGAGTGCCGTTTCTAGTACCATCCCCTTGGGGATGAACGTGAAAATTTAAATATAAGATGATAAATTTCTCTTTCTCATTATCTTAGTATATATCAAATTGTCGATAGAACTATGGTTGCTCCGCATTGAAATTGACTTTTCCTATAGTATTTTAGTTGCTTATTAACAATTTACTGTTATTTTTTGTCAGTTGACTGTAATTAACCTGTAATCAACATCAAAACTGATATGTTTTTGTATGCTGACCATCCTGGAACGCCATTGAAAATGCACAGTGTTATAAACAGCTATTGGTTCCCAACCTAACCTGCTAGTTAGGTTAATAAATTTTCAAGGTAATAGTACAGTTCCTTTTATAATAGGTTTTCTTAGCCAATCCCTTCTTGAACACACAGCCCATTTCTAGTGACTTATATTAATAGACATTGTCTTTATGCAGGAACTCCTTCCATAGCAACATGACAGTCCAACCTTTCTCCCAACAATTTACCCCATCGAAAACCATCGTTTCCAAAGGGTTCCCAACAGTATTGGGTAGATATGAGGTTAATAGTAACTGAACGACAATAAACAGCACACCTTCATCAGCAACACTAAAAGTATAAGAAAAATACATTTTCAAGGTAATACTACGTGCGGAGTTACCCTGTAGTTTTATCCAATTATCTCACCTGTACTGTATTACATACACCCATTTCTATTAGTTAAAAATTATATTAATAGACATAACCTTTATGTAGCCATCTCCTTCACATTTACCGCAGAAAAGTAAGAGCTCCACATCGGGTATTACTTGGAAACAGACTTTTTCTATTGGTTGCTTATCAAGAATTTACTGTTATCTTTTGTCGATCGACTGTAATTAACCTGTAAATTGACCTCATAACTGGTTATGTTTTTGTATACTGGCCATCCTGGAATGCTAGGTTAGGTTGGGTTAGGGTACGTTGGGTTAGCATGGTTCCTTTTATATTAGATTTCCTTAGCCAATCCCTTCTTGAACATATGGCTCCCTAATGACTTTCGTATTCATGGAACCATTCCATACAGCCCGCGCAGACCTGTTACTTAGAAATACCTATTTACCATCTATTGACATACAAAACTCTAGTAAAAATAAAATTCTCTAGTAAAATCCCATTGTGTGTAGGCTAGTTACAATACCTTACAATTCAAATTAGCCACGCCTTTTAAGACGTTTCTTCTTTTAAATTGACCTGCCTAAACAATCTCAACTAGGCTAATAGCTTAGCAAAATTGTATACTAACCTTGAATAAAGTATCAATTTCGGACATGGCGAAAATTCGTGTGCAGGACTTCACCTACGATGTTGGGTAGAAATAATTACATTAGGCTACTTGCTGCTCGTCAAAATTGGGGTTGTGGCCTGGTCAAGATTCGTTTGTCCAAAGCTTTTTACATTTCTCATACTATCCACGCATTGTAGTCTAATATCTGAACGTAATGTTGCTTGAATTCTGTGTGGGCATTATTACATTTCTGTGATGCTATGCGACATGCCGCGACAAACAGTTTCCTTTTACATTACAAAAGCCACATACTTGACGTACGCAACGCAAGTTTATTTACACTTGGAATTCAGCGTTCTTCTTCTTTCCTAACAATGACCGTTACCATGGCAACGTAATATTCAACGATTGGTATAGTATTGCTGATGTAGAAAATATGCAGCACATAGAACGAATAGAGTTTAGTAGATAAAATACCTCGGTGTAACGATCAGCAACATGAAAGACTGCTTCAGAGAACAGATGAAAAGGGCCAAAATTATAGCAAAGCAGATGGCAAATATGGGTAATACAGTCATCAGTAAAAGCTGTAGCACGGTGAAAATAGGAAAATTGTATTGGAGCGATGCCATCCTTCATGCATGCCTTGGAAATCATGAAACTCGACAAAAAAAATCATAAATGAACTACAAAAAGTGGACAATCAAGTACAGTATATAGAACAATTCTGAAAGCACCAAGTTACACAGCAAGTTGTGCGTTAAGATCTGAAATAGGGGCCTCTTCCTGCCACTCAAGAGATATGAAGAGTAAACTATTCTATCTGAAACATACACTTGAGAGTGGTGGAAATAGGCTCCTATACGTGACAACCATGGATTAGTATATAAACAAGAAAACCTCGTGGATTCTGCAAGTAAAAGAATATATGAAAGTATTAAACATAAACTTAAGAAAAATTTAATCACTTAAAAGTAAGAGACTAAAAGAAATAATACCTGGGACACGAAAGCATGGGAGAAAGAAATGAATGACAACACTTAGAATCTACAGAAAATACAAAGAAAACATAAGAAATCTGGCATGATAACACTGAAAAAACAATGCTGATCAGTAGGGCTAGGTTAGTCATACTAGAATTAAATTATCGGAATAGGCTAAAAGGGGAAGATGCAAAATGTTTGTGCTGTGAGGAAAAAATATAAACTTAGGACATTTCTTACTCTACTACCCAGCATTTAATGAGATTAGAAAGATATAGTTTTGTGCAGCGGCCATATCAGGATGATAAAGAGGAATTGATAGCTGATATACTTTTATTTACAGATCTGCTGAAGGGGAAATTGAAAATAGTTAAGAATTTATAAAGGAATTGTGGCTTTACAGAGACAAAACTTAAACACAGAGGGATAAAACGAGCAAGAGAGCCGTTTCAAAGATAAATCCCGCCTATTACTACTACTAGTATCCACTGATCTCGAATTCAGCAAAAAAAAAAATTGCGAACCGTAACAGTATCAATACTGAAAATTTCATGAGCTATTGTCTCTAATTATGGCACATTATAAAGATTAAACAGACCGGTGTACATTAACATAAACAGACGTATAATTCTTATATGAATCTGAGAACTAGCAAGTGATGAGCCGGCATCTTACCACTCCTACAGTGATATAGCGCTTTTAGCCACTGAGCACTTTATTGAAAATAGGGAGTTGGACAGCAAATGGTGAGATTGGGAAAGAATCCCAAAGTTGCACCAAGAAACAAGGGTCAGAGATGTTGGACAGCATGAAAGAAAGTGACACCTTTTGTTAAAAGACATTAACATAAAAAAATTTAGACGCACATACTACAGCATAAAAAAATCGTGGGTCATTCAGATATCCATAAATAAAACATGAATTACAAATATATTTTTAAATGTAGTTAAAATACTAGTTTCTTTCAAAACAGCCATAGAGGGTCACTAAAATTTTTTCGTCCAAAATCTCTAAAATAAAAAAAAAAAAAAATTTCAGAATTGAATACTGTATAGAACTTTGGCCAAAGGCCATGTGCTGAGACCTATGAGGTCATTCAGCTCTGAAATGGAAATTGCCAGTAAAAAGGTCTGAAAGGTGTAACTGGACGAAAACCTCGCAGTTGCACTGTGAATCAACTGGTAGAAAAGTGTGAAAAGTAATACAGAAGGAAGAGAATATGAACAGAGGTAGTGCAAAAGGAATAAAAGGGGCTGCAGGGATGCTGAAAAGAACCTAAAGTTATGCCTACAGTGCACCGCATGAAGTGCACTGGTGGCACTAACCCCCTACAGAGGCAGAAGTTTTCAGGTGCAAGCCATACTTTCTCTGCTGCTTATAAAGCCCATGCACAGTGCTAGCATCTGAGGTATACTTGTGCAAGTTAAAATGTCCGATCTTCAATAGGGTTAAAAATGATCCCTACATTTCAGCAGCTCCTGAAAATTTGCAGAGCCATGGATTAACATTACCTAATGGTTGTATTTTTTATTATTGGTAAAGAGCAGGGACACTTATTTAACGAATGATTATCCAAAGTGGCTACTTTCAGTCTCTGTCCACTACACTGAATTCCTGGTCAAGAGGGAACCCAACAGAAATGTACTGTTTTATGATAATAAGGAATTTAAAAGAGCAGCTCAAACTTTTTTAACTAAAGGCAGAAGCATACATAAACTTAGAGAAATTCTAATACATAAACTATTTGTCACACTAAATGAAAAAGCACATTCCTTTACTATTTAAATCCACATTCTAAAGCCTTAACTAATTCCGTCAACTATGTGGTAAACTGTTGGAGTCGGATAACTCTGATATACGATTCATTCTTGTGGATTACAGAAAATACTTGGAAAGAAAGACTTTGGACCATTATTTTATGGTGATTTCATGATGGATGAAAATGATGTTTCATTATCAGTACTCATGGACTTAATGGCTGACTGGTATTATTTAATGATTACCATACTGCTCAATCTACTGGTTACATAAAATCATGGACTTGAAATTCTTAATTGGCTGTAGTTCTCTTATAAGAATCTAGTTTGAGTCTGTTCACATCCTTACCAACTTTTAGAACTTTTTAACCCTCCATTTCCACCTCTCATTTAATGACAAATCTTTCAGGCGAGCCCTTGAGTCTGGAAATATAACACAATGGTCTTATTAAATTAACAAGAAAACAAATAAATAAATTTACCTCGTTTACACATCGCTGTCCTATTTGAATTCACCCAGCACCGTAAGCCACCACCACTACTCGGGATTCATTCTGAATTTACCAATTGCTTGCTGCAATTTGGATTCACAAAAATTATCAACAGCTAGAGAAATACAATACTAGTGTTTGCAATACTACACTGTATAAGTAAAATAATGAGGTTCAAGCTCAAGTCCAGATGCAACATGTTATAAGGACTTGAAGTTACTATCTACAATATAGCATTGTGTTACTGTAGAGTAGTTTAGCCAGATCAGTCAAAATTTTTTACATAGTCGAAATTTTTTTATATACTGTACAATACAGCTAACAATAAATATCTGATTTAAAAACAACAATGGTTTGTTTAAATTACCTCATAATACAGTAATAAGACAGGCAGAAGTAAAATACACTCAAGGTTAATAAAATAAAAAATCAGAATTCTCTTGACTTTATTTTTAGGACATATAAACATAGTGGTGTCTGTAATAGCTTTATTATATTTTAAAGTGGTCAACACTATCACCACCAATCTCAAAACAACATGCACACCACAATTAGTGGCAGTCAAGAAAGACAACCTTGCACTTTAATCTTGAAAAATGAAATTTATTACTTTAAAAGGCTGTGCATCATCTGTACATTAACTTTTGAAATTATTTTCTTAAAGCATTACCAACAAGTCCTTATAATACTGCAGATTCAATGGTTAAAAGTTCATAAATTTGAATGCGATGCTTATCAATCATTTGGGAAAAACACAGCAGGATATTAAATACAAAATGCTTCCTATAAAAGATAAAAGTATGCAATTTGCGTATCAAATTTCTTCTGTGGAGAGCTCGAAAAATTTGAAAAAAAAAAAACTAAATTTTCCGTTGAACTTCGAACAAACTGTATCGGATGGCCGAGGTAAAAGCGCAAAACAGCAAATTTTAAATTCCAAAACGGGGCAATACGAAATATGGTCGCGCATCTAAAATTTTAACATCGTGGCAGAGGAGGAAGTATGCTCTGTCGAATGCCGGGCAGAAACAGTCCTGAAAAAATCAAATCCTGAAATAAAACTGTAAATATGTAATCCAAAGAATAGCGGCCTTTGGAATCAGGAACATCCAATGCTTCACCCATGTCCTGCTGCAAAACCATTCTGGTGAAAGCATTTTGATTGAAGCATACCAAAATATATCACAAAAGGTGCGCTATATAAACGAGTTTGAAATGCACGAGAACAAATTAAAATTTCGTAAGGGATGACAAATTCCGAAAAAAACTGAAATAAGGTACGTATAAACACCTTAATTCAGTTCGAAACGAGCGCAAAAAATTGGATAGCAGTTATTTCAGGATGTAACTTTATTATAGACATGGAAGATCCAAAAACAACGGCAACTAACTGGTGAAAGCAACTCACACTCGCATAGTTTACAGTACCAAAGCATTTGCCTGTTAAAAACAAAACGGGTTCCATTAGAGATGTGCACCGAGCACTCAAACAGGCATTTCTTATCAACTGGAACTCTTCCAAGATAATTAATAACTAAGAAACTTTGAAATTTCTTTTGTCAAGCATTACTGATGAAAAAAAAATGCATTATGTCATTACCCATAAGGAACAAAATCTAATAATACATGAAATGCTTGGTCATTAAATAGCAACCTTCCCAACTGGCATTACTGAGTACTCTACCAGTTTTAAAGGGTGTGTCAAACCAAAGCATATTTTTACTCCAGCAAATAATAAAGTAATTGAAAATTTCTTCAGCCTTTAATAAAAAAAAAAAAACTCCTCTGCTCTGACAAGAATAAATTAGCGCAATTAAAACGATCTCCCAAAACAAATGCCAGCATCAATACTAATACTGTTTATCTTCCTCATTGAAAAAATACAAAATTTTATTTCTGGCTAAGGAGAGTAGTCTAATTTTTACACTACATTCATTTAATTTAACAAACAGTATAATTTTCCCCTTAATCTGATATTTTCATAGAATTAACGTTTTCATATAATTTTAACTTCTCAGCTTTGGCAAGAAAGTGAATGCAATTAAAATGCTAACTTCAAAAAAGTAGTTGTTTCTAATAATGAAAATGCCAGTATCAATATATCCTGCTCATGAAAAACATTTAAGACTATAAGAAGTGTAGTTTTCTGCTATCTACAATTTACTTGAAACGAGTCAAGTCATTAAATCACTAACGGAATATTTTTCCCTTGATTTTGATAGAGCAATTCTTTGTACAGCTATTCCACTTGGCAAAATATAGTAAACTAAACAAATATCTAGGGAATCTGCTAAAAACTGACCTTAATAATTAAGAGCTAGAACAGCATATTATTTACAACGTGCATTGTACGAGACAAACAAAGAATAATTATTCACTGAGAACTGACTTAAAAAAAATTTTGTAAACCACCAGGCTAAGAAGAAAAATTAAGACAATTTATTTAATGAAAACCTGTCTCCAGTTTTTAGGCAGGATTTTTGAAAATTTAAAAAAAATTTTCATTAGTACTGTAGTCATACAAGCTAACCTTCAAGAACCACCTGTAGTTTCAAAAAAATAATGAGATCAAAACCTGACTCTGGCACTAACATGCTGTGACAGCATAGAATGACAAAAGGATAATAAATGTTTTGCACATTTAGTATTATACTGTACCTAGTTCTGAAAGATAAGTGTATGGTCAAATTGCACAAGATAAACAAGCACTGACTCCTGCAAGACTACTGTCATCTTTTGATTCAAAGTTTATATGGGAACTCACGGTCATATCAGTACTATTTGTATATGCTACATGCTGGTTTATGCTTGTTGTATCTTAAAAAAAAAAACAAAAATTCTGCCATAAACCTGAAGACAAAAATATGGGACCTGGAAACAAGTAGGTTTGTCCAATACAATGCGCAGAATTTTTGGTGATTATGAAAAGTCTGCAAAAATTTGCTGTTAGCACAAAAACTGGGGTCTGAAGCTCGTAACACGACACAAACTCTTCAATACTTTTAAAATCAAATGCACCACTGACTTTCAAAACAACCATTCTTTTTAATACAAAAAAGATACATCTCGTCCATGAGGGGCAACAATCAGTGGATACGCCTGTGTTTTTCCAAAGAGCCGACTTTTTTCTTTCAAAAATTTACGTGGTCCGCAAGAGAAAACTGTCACTGGGAAATTCTCTGTCCGAGTTTCAATTCTATGTATGCCATATGCATAAAAATACATAGTATGTTTATAATGAAAGAAAAGAAAGTTCTGGCGATGGAATACGCTTCACACGAACACACTTCTTCTGTAATGCCAATTCAAATTATTGGCTCCACGGATTGTAAGCGGCAAAAAGTGGGCCTTGACCTTGGCCAGCTGATTGTGTCGTTTTCATTGGGGCATTGTTGGCTTTATTAGAAGAAACTCCAGGCCAAACAGGTGCTACCATGCTTGGGGGTGGAACCCCTGAGGGTGGGGGCACTCCAGTAGGTGCAGGTACACCTGTGGGAGGAGGTACTCCAGTTGGTACACTGCCAGTGGAACCTTTCATTATGTTAAGGATCCTTTCCTGCAGTTCAGACTGCTTGTTACTGGTACCACCTACACCACCAGATGGCATCATAGGTGCAGCCACAGGTGCTGCTGGCATGTGCGGAGCCATACTGTAAGCACCATACATCCCTGTCATATTGCCATAAGCTGGATAGGCTGTCCCAGAAACTGCAGCTGCTGCTACAGCATTGGGTGGTGGGACCATACTGACTGTACCACTGTCTGTACCAGCTCCAGACGTACTTTGACTTACTGGAGTGCCAGACCCCACCAAGCTACTGGAGCCATAGTTATAGCCTGGGTAAGTTACAGCCATGTGTCGACTTGCAGATACTCCTGTAACGCAAAAGTATTCATAACAAAAAATCAGTAAATTAAAAATGAATGGGCACTGAAACCTTACATGGTAAAAATACAACAGTAACGAAATAGACATCTGACTCGGTTTAGGAATGTTCAAAAATGTTCACTGCTGGTAAAAATAACTAAAATTCTAGGCTGCTTAGTGCAGTCAAAGCAGTGAGCTTTAGTGAGTTGTGAAGTCCTTTCTGCTATGTTCTACATAGCATAAGATGAAAAAGTATCAGATCTTAATATATAAATTTTTATACTAAGCATTCTTGAAAAAATTATCCACGTTCTTTTTTCACGTAAAATAACCAAGCAATAAAGCATAACATCAGAGAGAATTGTCTCAGTTTTTCAAAATAAAATTAAGAACACCAGACATGACCACCCATTAAATTATGTGCAATTCTATCCATTCAGCAAGTGATATTTTTACAGTCATTCCACAACAACTTGCAACTATTACTTACATTCTGCTCGACAGATTTTTGAAACAATGGTAAGATTTGTTTATAAAATAAAAATCTTTCTTCTGTCAAAATCACCTTATTTCTGATGTAATTTTTATAACTTATAGAAGTCTTTTTTGGAGACGATGTAACCTAAAACGCAAAGTCCTTTACAAGTTTTTCAACATTTTACGTGGACTGAGTCTTGGAAAATAAAATACTCACGTCAGCATATAGTTAAACAAAAGCAACAAGAGCAGCAAGGACTAATTAAATTTCAATTTGCACTTTTTAACCATTCACCTATTTTCTGGGTCTTGCATTACTGCAAGCCAAAAAACAGCTTTCAACCACATACTTTATTAAAATAAAAAAAAAGCATAATTCTCAAAAGAAGAAAGAGGGCTGTTCAATGAAATTGTTCACTCACAATAAACAAACACGATGAAATCCTTCAAAGGTTATTTTAACAACCATTATAAACCAGAAATTTATACAATGACATTATGTATACTTAGCATAATACTGCATCAAGCAGAGTAAATTTTCTTGTAATAAACCACCTGTTATTTAGTGAACACTGTGTTCTAGATGAACCCTAAATACTCCAATAAATATTCCAAACATCATCATCTGCTGGCTTACAGTACTGAGCATGAGTCTTATAATCTTGTGAGCCTTACTTTTCATGAAGTCAGGACCAATAGCTACATAAAAAGAACAGCACAGTTGGAAGGCAGGAGCTTTAATTACAAATAATGGATTTGTGTGAACTTTTTCTTAAATATATTTACTTCGTAACACAACGATTAATTATAAACAACCAAAATTTCCACTTAGGTGGGAAGGATCAACCTGCTAAAATCCCAAGAATCAAATGATTGGGACAAAAGATCCAACTGAGAACTCCTAGAATAAAGATTAGCAATCAAATCCATACCTTTAAGGAAGTAGCAGTCATATCTTTAAGGACGAAGTCTGAGAAATGCATCAAAACTAAGGAATTTGTAACTGCAAATCCAGAGCAGACTACTCTAAGACAAACATAGCTGACTCGAGTATCACATCCCCAATAATTTCCAAACGACTGGCACCTCCGTGAACATGTCAGAGTTGACACAAAATCCAGTAACTCAAACAGGATATGATTAATTGTATAAGCTACTAACTCTGCACAGTACTGCCATTCATTACCTTACCCACTGCTTCCTGGAATACCTGTACTGAATAGCTGGACCTGTCATCTTTTATGTCTTGGTTCCTTGAAGATAAGAGCACATCACGCTGCTGGGGAAAGCAGGTCCTTGCCTCAGTAAGCACTGGATTTTCATTATCCAAGCTGCATAGACTTGTATGTAAATATTTCCACTCTAAATGACAGATCTATGAATTCCACTCTTTGATAATGTAGAGAACATAACATCACTGTTCAGTCTCATGGGTACGGACATCCGAGGAGACAGTCTTTGTTACATAGAAGCATCTAACTGTCCTATGCAAGACACCAAGACATTTTAAGCTCCCCTGAAAAAGATATGTTGAGTCAATGAAGTAAATATCTTCTTGAAGAGCTGACCCAAGTCCTATCACAAGACCAAAAGCTCCTTTGATGGTTTTGAAAAGAGGAAATGTGGATTGAAGGCAATGTTTGCAATCACTTCCAATATACAGCACCTTCTGCTCGGACAGTAAAGGTTGAAATTCTGAAGGGTAGTGATAGCACTGTTGCCTCTGCTGAAAGGCTGTACTTCAGTCTGGTACAGTACCTTCACACAAACAGATGTCCATCTTCAGGTTCCATCAAACAAAACAGTGTGGGTCCATTATGTATGGCAGTCACAGATCATTAGAGTCCAAATATAAGGTTCTCTCTCTCTCTCTCTCTCTCTCTCTCAAAAAAAAAAAAAAAAAAAAAAAAACTTTGTGGTTTGTTTCTTATTTCAAAAACTGACTGTATCCATCATGTAGAGTATTGATGTTTGTCCCCCCCAACAAAAAAAAAATCACCACATACTGGACTTTGGAAAGTTCCAGCATCTCGGTACTGTCTGATATGTGAGTGCTGGTCATACCAAAGACCTCTCCCTGTGGCTGAAATAACCTGGAATTCCTTCCGAAAACAAACATCCACCTAAAATTTTCTAGCTAAGAAGAGTGGGCAGTAGGATGTTTAACATCACATGCCACAGCCTTGGTACCTGAGGCTAAAGCTGTTTGGCTGAACGTCTTTCTACTGATAAATTTCTCCAAAGATTACACGTACTCCAAATGCATTGTCTTTATTGAAATATTCTATCATTCATTCCCACTGCTAGCATGTCCATGGAAGCACTGGCAACCAGAGGACTGAAGTTGAATACCTTGACAATAAAATCCAGGCTCTTCACTAAAGGAGGCTTCACTGTGCTGTCATGGCATCCCAGCTGTCATTCCTGTTTAAAATGCTATTGTACATAGATGGATCCATGACATAGAACTCTAAATCCTTTTGCATTGCTATCTGACTTCTTGTGCTTGTGCAATTAGTGATAAATTCTTGCCAGAAGATGCTGCCCTGGCGCTCAATGCTAACCCTGTTGTTAGAGCCTATCCTTGCTAGCCTAGGACAATTTCAGTTATTACTGTCAGTTGCTACTGCATCCTGTTGCTCCCTTGGGACTGACATCAACTTGGGAACAGGTCTGACCCTTCTGAGTGTGATGAGGTTTAGAAAAAAAGCCCCTTTTGCTTGGTAGTATGAACACATCCTGAACAAAGCCAAACCAGTGTGTTAAAATTCTAGCCCTCCAAAAGGTGCCTTGAGCCAAAGTTAGTTAATGCAGTAAACAGAATACATAATACCAATATGTTAAACACACAAAAGCTTGTTGGTGGTTAAGACTGCTCCAAGTACCTGGGTCATTAACATGTTAAAAATATGGAAAAAAAGATATGTATTCTCCTAAAAACACCAAAATTTACATAAATACTTCTAAAATAAACATACAGGTGTAGCTTTAGCTGAGAAGCATACAAAATTAACTTGCGAAAGGGTCATTGCTTATTATTCATTATTACTGACTGGAATATATTAAACAACAAAACATAACAGAAAAAATTACACTAACTATGATATAGCAGTGCTCTTCCAATAAATAATAGCAATAGTGTATAACAGTTCAATTTTTCTTTTCTATAAAGTACCATCCAGGATGGTGACAAGAGGGTGATAAAATCCCACTCACCTGGTGATGCAAAAGCTCCACCTGGAATTCCTTAAATATCTTTTTCATAAATGATCAAAAGAATTAATTTAAAAGATAGAATAAATGATCATGTAAACATATCTGTAAGATGCATGTGCACTGCTACTGACCAGCATATGACTTTATTCTGAATCAGGAATGGAGTATCAAGGATTCATGAACACCACTAATGTGGATTAATATGAAAAATGTTTGTTGTGAAAAAAGTTCAATCAATAATGCCCAATGATCTTTATAGAAAATGTTTAACTGATGCCATAATCCCATGCAAATACGTAAGAAATCGCAATTTTTATGTATTTACTATTAACAATGCAAAATATAATAGTAAGTTATCTGCCAATGTGACAGTTTAACACAACATACATTATTAATGGGTATATTACTTTTGTAGGATTAACATCCCTTACCAAAAAGACAATCAGTGCAGAGAAAGGTATATTAATCATATCATGACCAATTACCAAATATTTTCAACAATATTTGTATTCATATGCACAATCCACAGGTGACAAATGTCATTTTCACTGGTCTTGGTGGGTCAAACAACTCCTCAATTCCAAACTACCTCAACCTTGGTGGTAAATCTGAAAGTGACAGTTGCACAGCTAGTGTTTTCGCTTAACTTCCTTGTGCCCATCACTTTCACAGTTCTCAGTCAATCCTGCTAAAAGGTCTTACTGATAATCCAGTCTTAAGTTTATGGAGGATGATAGTCCAAAGGTCTTCTAACCACTATACTTGCTAAAAGTTTTTTCCTCGCTGTATTTGCAATACTGTACAACTATTTTCAGGGCTCAATAGCCAAGCTTTGGTGTGAGTGTATAAAAATGTGTCCCTCCCCCTGTTTAAGACTCAGGAGACAAAACAAGTCTACTGTTAGAGCTTTAATTTTGAAAGAGTTAAGGGACCCATATGGAGAGCTACCAGAACTTGTACATTACTGGGCAAAGAATAAACAAATGCAATGTAGGATAAAGGATCCTTGCTTCATCCTATATTGTACTTAAAAAGCCACCTCTTATATTTCAGACATGGAACCATCCATACAGTGTGGGTAATCACAAAACTTTCACAGGGTTGTGGTTGTTATTAGCAGGTAGTTTTAACCAAACCACTAGGTTAAAATACCAAGCCCTGGGCAGAAGGGTTTGGGTTTATTCAAACAATAATTTATTTCTTTAATAAACTGCATCCTTTAAAAATGTATTCACTGCACAGACTAAAACCCATCCAGATTTTATTAAAACTTCTGAAACTGATTAGTTTCCAAAAACTGATATTTGCCTAGGTGCTGACAGCACCTCTCTCCACTATTTATTCATGCACAACATGGTCTTCTTACAGCACCGCTGGCATAAACCTTAACATTCTACTGTCACACCTGCTCACATCTACTACATGCAGTAGTCATGACTAAATAAAAAAAGGACTAAAACTTTTTAAAACACTATCAAATGCCTTCCTGAGATCCACAACATGGATATTCTCTCCCTTTTTGTATGGTACTTTTTCTGTTCCTACATTATATTGACGCTTTGGTTGTTAACCTAACTGAAATTAAGCCAAATTAATAAATAGCAGTTTAAAAAGGTCATTTTCAGTCTTCTTCCTGTACATTTCAAATATTTCTGTAGCATGCTCAAACAATCTCATTCATTGACAAACTCTCTTGGTATTATCTCTTTCTTTGTCCTTGTGCTCTAACTAAACCTATGCAGATGTTTTATTCTCCACTGATCATTAAACTAATCTCCATGACTATTCTTATTTCCATCTCAATGCTCACAAGCATTTCCTCCAGCAACTTAAAATTTTAAGTCTTGTACTCCATATCTCATGTAATGTGTTGCAGATAAGACTAAATGCAACAAAAGTAAAAACTAAAACAAAATAATGTTATAAAGGGTAAACTATCAAAGCCAATATCATGTGTTAAGTGAATGAAAAAATGAAAGGGAAAATAGAAAAAAGCATGTCTAATGAAAAGTAAAGAGGGAGTTCTTTTCATTTCTTGTTATAGTATTAATGAGTGTGTCAGCAGAATGGTGGGGGGAAGGGGACTGATTCACTTTCTAATTAACCTTCACCAATGAGGTAGTCGAACTTGGTTGGACCTGACAAGACAAATAAGAATGGCACCTGTAAAGAAATGGTCTGCAGTCTACAACACACTGGTGGTATTTCCTCTGGATCCTACACAACAAATCCTTGTTATGAGAGGGGAGCATAAATTTCTGGAGGTGGCATAAAGCAAAGGCAAACACTGCACAAGTCACTTGCTCACACAATTTAGGCAGATATCATTGCAATTTTTGGTATCAGGAAGGCTTTGAAATAATTTATCACATACTTATTTTCAACATTATGATCAACTAAAAAGGAACTTTTTATCAATACACTAAACTATTTTTTCCTGTACTGCTTGCTACAAAAACAAGGGGAAGAAAAAACCATTCAACATTAAGGGTCCCTATATGTACAATCCTTAGATAAAAACCTATGCAATAATAACTAGCAGATCAAACAATGGTAGAAATCATGCTGCAGGTAATGAATAATCAGTAAGAAAACTACTGGATGATATATAAATTCCGGGAACGATTGGATAACTCTTAAATCATCCACAGCAGCACCCAAAATTTTCATGTTTTCCCTTTACAAGGTTAGAAATCAGTGGGTTCTCCATCTCATATCATTTGGCACTTTCTGCCCAAAATTTCCCCTGGGTTCAGGTCCTCGTGTATGTCCTCTCCATAATCTCCTGGGCCTTCCCACTTGTCACCAACCTGCCTTCCATTTTCATACATATCAATTAATTAACCAGTTCTCTCCACTGCCCATTACATTTGCAAACTATTGCAATCTTTAGGATGAGTTCATCATTTATAACACAATCTTCCCATTTCACTTCAGTAATCAATGTCTGCAAAATGTCTTTGCATCTCTTCAAAAATTTTCTCATATTTTTCCCATTAGTACAAAAATTTTCTCATATTTTTCCCATTAGTGAAAGATCATTTCTCTCCTGTGCAAAAAAGCATAGGTCTTATACAAGCATCATAAAGTTTTGCTCTTATTTACTAGTGTTCTAGTAAACTTTTAACTTTATTTGGACTCAGGCCCTCTTCAAATATGACTGCATATTCCAGTACTGTAAATTTCAGTGTACAAATATACCTTTCAAGCATGAAAACTCACTCTCAAATAAAAAAAACTAGAGGTCAACTCACTCATATGGCAGGGATAAAGTGCAAAATTTTCCAACTGTGGCAAACAAGTGTAAAAGCATTTCTTCTATAAAACAATGCTGGGTTATGGTAGCATTTAAAAACAGAGGAACAAAAATTAAAGGTCAAAATAACACGTTGAAATTAGCTGAAAACATCTTACAGATGACATTATTTGCCATCATCATATTCTCAATGGTTAACAATTTGCATGACTGCAAATAACATCACCAAATTCTCAAGGGTAATAATATAAAATAAAATTGGATATTCAGTTTACGGTACACTATTAAAAAAAAAAAGCATAAAACTGCTTCCAACAGCTGACATACTAAATGTGCTCACCGACCAGGAAACTACAGCAGTTGGGGTTGGAGTTACTGTACAGACTAGGCAATGGCACCTCTTTAGCTCTTCATTATGATTCACTGCATTGCTACTGAATCCAATCGGCTAGTGAGACAACTACATGTGTTTCATATGTGAAATTTCAAGATAACACAACTGTGAATTCAAAGGAATGCAATGGTTTACAGCTAAGTCTACTGAACACATCAGGCATATCTGCACAGCCAGCTTCATAAGGTTAGTGGCACCATTTGCTATTTGTTTGCATAACTTACCCAAATGTTTTACTGATTATCTTCCACAGCCATGTTCCTTTTCTACAGCTGTATGTTATAGGTTATTTGCTATTCCATATATTGAAAAGTTTATGGTTAGTGCCTCATTGCAGACTAAGATGTTTAGTCTTGTATGCTTTCCTAATAAGTTATTGTATAAATTAGCCTACCCACATTTGTTTTGGCCTGCTGGCAGCCTACCATGTGTTTGGGGTAACCTATACAGCAGGATACGTCAAACCCATAACTAAGTATCCTGAGGCTAACTTATATGCCATAATGTACTGTCATAAATGTACCAAATGTTTTACCTCTTCCACGGTCTTACCTAACACCATAACAACCCTTCCCTGCCCCCAGTACATTACTGGTTACTGTAGTGAGATTATCACTTAGCATAATTTGCACAGTACACAGCACAAGGTACTGAAGAACCCCTGCAAATGCTCTTTGGACCCAAACTAACCGAGTGCTTTGTCATTTGCCCATGAAATGCCAACATAGTTAAAAATTCTTTTAAAAACTTTGAATCACTAATGAGTACATGTGTTAAGCATATTGAAAGGTCTCAGAAACAAGAATATAAGACTGAAAGTGGGGAAATTATGTCTTAAATTATAAGTTTGTATTGAGCAATTTTTTCTTTAAAAATTTCATCACAAAATATAACTTACAAGTACCTGAATTTCACTTTATTTGGGGATAATTGAGTTGTCAAAGCCAAGACTGAACAATGAAATAAAAACCTGTCTACTCCAAATGTACACCATAAAAGTTCTTTTCAACTTGAATGAACCTGGTTCGTGTCTGAATTCTGAAAAACCAAAGTCTCTATTGCCAAGTGGCATGGATTTCCTTGTAATATAGTTAATCCACTATGGCTATACTGTCTGACTGTCCTGATAGACGACCTTCAGCACTAGAAAAGCTGCCTTCCAAAATCTGTTCAAGGGGTTGAAGAGACCAAAACCTGAATCAACTGCAAAGGACTAGCTTCTTTAGGGATACCTTATGGCTTAACAGCACTTGCCCAAACTTGGCTAGGGGTTCCACATCTTGAACAATTGTGCAACAGGGCCAGAAACCTCAAATCCTGTCCTCTGTTGGCTGTACTCTGATGTCTACTATATGTATGTCTACAAATACAGCACCTGTAGCCAGCTCAAAGTCTATCTTCTCTCAAGTCCCAAAAGTCCCAGGTCCTGACCAAGCTAGAAAAGCCACTGTAAATGCTGTTGAGAACCTGGTACACACTTGTAGGACAGTGTCTAGTCAGTAACAGGTTTACACTGGAACACATTTCCCCCTCAACAAAACGGAGAACTTCCATCTTTGAAGTTTATGGACACCTTAAAGTCCCTTACTAAATGGATTGATGGACAAGAGGCTAGTCTTCAGCTTAGATATTGGTTCAGTGAGCTGAGAATTATGACAGAACACCGATCTCCCAACCTCTCATTGCCCTGAGAACAATTAAGACATGAAAAATATCACAGCTGTCTGTCAACTTTACTGTGTTCTTTTCCAGCATCAATCTGGCCACACTATTAACTGCTTGACATTTGTTGGAATTTGTCTTATATAGATGGTCGTCGAAGGATTTTGAATTTAGTGGAGGGCTCATCTCCAGACAGGGGAGTCAATAACCATCCCTTACTTGGAATAACATGGGTTCTGTCCATAAATCTCTCCACAACCCCCAGTTTTTCTGAAGATGGTTACAACTTCTCGACATTATTGTTTATTTTTTGTCTAGGCTTTTAAAAAATGAGGGAATCTTTAATTGTAGGTTTGTCATTAAAGAGAATTTTTTACCTTAAAAATTACAAAAACCTATAAAATTCTAAACGGAATGTTTAGCATTTCATGCGGGTATATTAAATGCCTACATACTAAAAACACAAATGCCTGACCTAAATAATCCCATCACAATACAATTAGTTATGGATGCAAAAAGGATATATTTCTTATGAGTCACCTACAAATAACTCACTTAAATACTTTATAAGCAACGATCTTAAAAATGTCTAACGCTTGCCATTCCAGAAATTGACACGTTCCTGTTTCCATGAAAATAATACAAGCAATCTTGAATTCACAGCTGAAAAATAATTCTGAGGGCAATTACGCAACATCTAAAATACCCAATAACTTTTATCAATACTTTTAAATAAGTACATACTTTAGATCAGCAAGACTAATCTTGAACGTCTCAATCTTAACATCAGTAAACAGAAGTAGAAACCTGTGGATATATTAACATAATAAAATTAAGGGGAAGAGTAAGGAAAAAATAAATGTAAAAAAAAAAAAGATAGTCAACAATATAAAATGATGACTTGGGAAAATGCTATAAACCCTGAAGATTGACCTTACCTGATGCAGTTTCTCGTTTCTGTTCAATCTGGTCATCAACCAGAAAACTTTGTCTTTCCTTCAAATACTTGATCATCTTGTCCAAATCACCCATTGAGAGAGGACGTGCCTCAAGTAAATCACACATCAAATTTCGAATATCCCGGGGTACAACTTCACGCATATTGCGCAGACGAATTTTCTTCACGTAATCTTGGAAATTTTGTTCAACTAAACGTAAAGCATCGTCAACCGGCATGTTGCGGTGTTCTGTTCAAAATAAGAAAACAGGTCATGCAAATGCTTAAAGTTTTTTTAACTACATTTCAAACCGAAAATTAAGTCAAAAGGTGCTTGAAAATCCTTGAAGCGTGCTGCAAAATGCTGCCTGAAAAAGAAGACAAAGAGAAAAAAAATACCTACACTTTCCCCTCATCTAAGTATTTATACTTAAAACAATCACCAGCAAATTTCTTGCCCAACTGGAAAAGGTTAGCAAGGACTAAATAACTTTACTCTTACCTACATAAGAGAAACCTCACATGTATTAACAGAGCTCTCCTTCCTAGGAACAAAGCTCTCATAATAACATCCTCGTTGGCCATAGTACTGTACCTGCATCTAGGGTGATGTAACTCATTTTGGAGAGAGAGAAGGAGCTCTCAAGCATTAAATTTTTATAACCTTCTAAAAAACTGTTCTGATACTTTCTTTTGTGTCATCACTGTAATTAAAGCTATACACAGTATTGGCCTCATATGTCCCAATTTACAATACTTGGTACACAGGATAAACAAAAGGCAATCTTTCTACCCAACTAGTAAGCTGCTAACTGTTTACCATAGGTTGTTTACATTCAATAGACATTATATTATTTACTGTTTAATTGGACTGACAGTCCCTCCTCCACTAAAAGTGTTCTTCTAACACTTGCAAAACTAAATCTCAAATTTACTTTTCATATTACTGACTATTGATTTCAGTGAATGTTGCTTGATCCCTCTACTGTCCCTTTTTCCTTTATGTAATCACTAAATGAAAGAGAGACCTTCCCCATCCTAAGTGTACATGTGTCCACAGAAGTATGTCTGTATGTACATACAGTACATCAAATATATAAGTGAAATATGAAGTACAAAGATCTAAGGGTGAAACTGGGAGAAAACCCCATAGGCACCAAGAACAGAAAGGCAGAAAGAAGAGGAAATAAAGTGTAAAGAATAAAAAGTGGGTGCAGCTAGGGGGCATTGGAGATGGAAAGTTTTCCTAGTCTAACCTGTCCAAAAATGCTACAATTATGCAATCCACCCACCTGTTCTTCTTTTATAATCCAGCTTATGACTACAAAAACCCACAAAACAGACTTACAAGCCAAAACTGACAACCTACCCATCAGAGAGCTCTATTGCACCAGTCTTTTCAACACTCCCACCTGTATTTGTTCACATTTTGCTCCCTCCCGCCATTTGTCATCGTATGATGTCACAACACAAACACATACGTTTTAACAAAAAGAATGCTTTCACTAATGCAGAAAACAAAAATAAAATAATAATGATCAAACTTCCAAAATTAACATACAATCACACTTACCTCCTTCTCCCTCCCCTCCAACATCATCTTATCCTAATCCCCTCTAATCTCCATTATTCTCCAATTTTTTACCCTCTATGTAATTTCTAATATTTTCCCCAGAAACTCTAGCTTTAGTCAGTACATCAGCTATTTGATGCTTTCCTTTTATCCATCTCACCTCCATTATTTCTCCAGATTCTATTGTTCTTCTTATTGCTGCAATATCAATTTTTAATCTCTTACTACTTACTCCAGTATTTGATTTTATTGCAGTCATTAGGGCTCTACTATCGGTTTTAACCAATGCTTCTAATTTCCTCCCTCCTACTATCTCTTCCCACAAATGTTTGAAATATATCAATCTTCCTATGGCCTCCCCCACACTCAGAGCTTCTGCTTCAATGGTGGACTTTGCTACTCTTCTGGATTTCCACCATATGGGACTTCTCTTACCATCTGTCAAAGATATCACATAACCCAACTGTGCATGACCATCTTCAATATTCCCCAATGAAGCATCTGCATAGGCTTCCCAATAAATCTTTTCGTCTTCTAACTCGCTTATTATCACTTCTCCCATTATGCGCTTAGTTTTTCTCACTATTTCAATCAGCTGTTTCATATCTTGAGTTGTTCCTTCTTCAAAAGCTTTACTTAATTCACTAACATCGTACGATGCTTCTGAAACGGTATGTAGCGATACCCAATTCAACTGTCCTACCACTGATCTACATTCCTTTAACTCCTTTTGTCCTAATGCTCTATTACCTGTAAATCTTCTAGCTTCTGGTTCTCTTATAAAATTTATATAATGCCGTTAAGACAAATTCCATTTTCCTTATGCTCTACTATTACTCCTATACACTTGAAACTTTTACTTTCTTGTTCTCCTACTTGCAATTTCCCTTTCAATTTCCCAATTGTTTCCTTTAAAAATCCTTCAGTTCCTCCATAGCAAAAATCATCTACAGGTGTACATAAAACACCATTAAATTTATTGTCTTTCCTCCAAAAGAATATATTGGGTTCTAATATACTCTCACCTTTAGCTCCTCACCACTTTTACTACCTTACAATACCATGCCTTTGCTGCATCCTTGAGCCCATAAACAGTTTTCTTCAATTTCCATAATCCACTCCAACCATCTTCACTACGTGGTTTTCAATATACCTCTTGTTGTATTTCATCACCTTGTAGATACGCAGTTTTTACATCTAACATACAACAATTCCAATCTTTCAATTTTGTTAGTGTTTAATTTTGACACTGCATGTAGGAGCGTCTTTTCCCATTCAGCCATTTCTTCTTCAAAACCTTTAGCTACCAATCTTGCTTTACATATCCTTTCCCCCAACTTTTACATTTTCAGTTACTATCATTTGCCTCCTCATATAGGTTGTTTTCTCTCCAACTTTGCAGTTCTTCTTCTTTAGCTTCAATTACACTTCTATTTTCAAATCCTAGCAAAACCTATTCTTCATCTTCAATTTTTTCTACATGAATATAATCTCTTAAGTTAACCCATCCCTTGTCACCCAACTGTGAATCTTCTACATTGTGCGAATCAGCCCAAGATTTGCCCGATCTTTTTCCCGCATGACTTAATATAGTCCATTCTCCTACTTGTCCTGTATTTTTGTTTATAGCTCTATTTCCCCTTTTTGAAATTGGGTCTCTTCTATTAACTCACCTATTACCCCACTTTCCCCTTCATCTTCCAGTGCTTCCTCTGCCAAATCTCTTTCTGTAGTCTCTTCTATATCTGTATTCTTTCTCCAGCCCATTATTATCCCCTTCCCTTCCTGCCCACCTACATTCCCTTCCTTGATGCACAGGATTCATCCTTCAAAGTGTGTGTTTTATCTATTTTAGGTATCTTTTCTTTTTCTGGTGATAAGTCTTTGAATTCTAGTAACATGTATTCTAGATACTTCTCTTAGAGAATCCCCAAGTTTAACCACTACTGTTTTGCCCGATACTCCAACTCCCTGAGCAGGTCCTCTCCACTCATTTTCATTTTCTCTCTTACAGAATACCTCATCTCCCACTGCTGCTTCTTCAAATTTATGTTCTCTGACATTTTTGTTTAAAGCAATTCTTATTTTTGATAAATACTACTCTGGCCTTATGCATTGCATTCAGTGTATCCCTTACTTTGCTTTCTTCCAACCTTTCTCTCTGCTTTCAGGACTTGAACTTTCTGATTTGCATATTGCACACAGCGTTACTTTCCCTTCTCTGTTTATAGGATTTCCTCCACCTCTACCTCGATTCATTTTTCCCCAATATCTTTGGTTTTCCCTCCCTCTCCCAGAATTTGCATAGCCTTCTGACCCCAACCCATTCCCCCTCCTCTTTATCCCCTAATATATGTTAGTTTTACAAGTTTGATCATTATTATTATATTTTTGTTTTCTGCATTAGTGAAATGGTATGGGCATTATGAAATGTATTAAAAGCACATGTTTAATTTTATAAGATGTTTCTGTAGCAAAGCATTCTTTGTGTTTAAAATTGTGTGTTTGTGTTGTGACGTCATAGGACGACAAATGGCAGGAGGGAGCAAAATGTAAACAAATGCAGGTGGGAGCATTGAAAAGACTATAGTGCGGTAGAGAGAGCTCTCTGATGGTTAGGTTGTCAGTTTTGGCTTGTAAGTCTGTTTTGTGGTTTTTTTGTAGTCATAAGCTGGATTATAAAAGAACATGAACAGGTGGGTGGATTGCATAATTGTAGCATTTTTGGACAGGTTAGACTAGGAAAACTTTTAAGTGGTAGTACAGCGTGGTTGGTTAAAAATGGACGGATCTGATGGTAAACTTTGGGAGATGAAATGGAGAGACTGTCCGAAATTTAGCAAGACACAGGGCAATTATAAAGGATGGAGAGGACAAGTTAAAGATTGGCTTGTGGTGTGTGGAGAAGAAGCAAAATATCCAGGGCATAGAGATAAGAATGAGCATAAAAGGAAAAGCTTTAGGAGTAACAGAAGGAATAGATAGAGATGAATTTAAGGATAAGATAAAGAGGGTTCAAAGATAATCCTGTCCAAACTAGATGAAGTGTATCTAAAAGATACACTAATGGAAAATTACAGTAAAATGAAAAACTGTTTAAAAATAGAAAGAGAATCTAACAAAAAGATGAGAGATTTTATAATTAGGTATGAAAAGGCCGAGTCAGAGTGTAAGAGAGCGATAGGGAAAAGCAAGCTTGAAGGGGAGGCAAAAGGTTTTCATGTCCTAGAGCAAGCGAATCTCACAGAAAATAAAAAAAAAAAATAATAATGATCAAACTCTAAAACTAACATATAATCAGAAATGCTTCAAACACTTTAGTAATGCCTACACCACGACACATATGGTACAAAGACTCTAAAAGGTATTGCATGGATAGATGGTATTGTAAGATGAAAATAGTAAAATACTAATCCTAATGCTTTTTAATATGCTGAGTGTACTAAAATTCCTCGAATTTTCTTTCTTTATACTTTCTAGCTGCATGTTCTCATATTCATGTAAAACAATTCTACTTACATTGATGCAGCCTGCATATTTATACAATGCCTCCCATACACCCTATGTAATTTATGATCATACATATAACTAAAAACCTACACGGTATACAGTAAATTACAAAATAAGGATAATAAGATCTAAGCTATACAACAATTAAACCCCATAAAAGTGAAAACAGCCTAGACCATTTAATATGAGATAAGAAAAACTGGGTTAAACTGTATAGTAATATGAAAATATGCAAAAGGAGTAGTCTCTTCCCTTTTTCTCTTTCAGAAATTAAAATCTTTTTCCTTTCTTTCTGAAACTGTACTATAACTTTTAAATTAATTTCATCATTATTAAAAACTTCTTTTGAAGATCACCAAGCTAAAATGGTACTTAGTACCACATACACTACACTTGCATCTAAAGCGGAAGTGGCTATACATACTTATTTGACGAGGTAATAGTTGACATTGCTCAAGCTTTCCAGTTACTACCCATTCTACCCTATATCAAGAGTGGGCACTGTGATGGAGGAGAAAGGATTTTTATGGACCATGTGTACTTTTCTCTTTATAAACTACTCAATTCTTTCCTCATTCACTCCTCATATAAAGCACTCTTTCCTCATTCACTCTCAAGATAAAGCTAACATCACATGGTGGGTGCAACTGGTGGAGAGCGTCGAGCAGTTAATAAAGCTTAAACCACTACCTGATCTAGGTCTGCATGATTTTATCATTTCTTTTGCTGACTTCCTATCATAAGTGTAAATGATATCTGATGTGTTGTGTTCTGTATCAAAATCTAATTTCTCCATTCCTTTCCTAATACTTTTGAAACTTCCTCTGTCCTTGGTATTTCCTCCCCTATTACATTCATGTATGAATACAATGTATATATTTTTCATTGCAATGCGTGGTGTCAGAAGTGTACTAGACAGATGTATGTATTACTTCATAGGATCCCAAAAGTTAAATGTTTGAGAGCAGGTCTAGCTAGGCAACTCTGTAAAGGCCCACATGCAATGCAGGCTAAAATTACATGCAACTAGACTGGAATAAACAACATTTAAATTTGTAACAGGAAGAACTGATGATATTTTCAAATTCTTAAGCAAAAGTAAAAGGCATCCTTCTATAAATACAGACAATGACAATAAGAATAATAACCTAGTTTTCCATTACAGTGATCCCTGCAGAGCACTGTATATCCCTAGGATATAACAGTTGTAAACATTTAAAGTAAAAACTCTGATTTCACAGCACCATTAAAAGTACCAGTACAGTTCCACCATTGATTATTTGAGGAAAAATATTTTAAACAAACTTCCTCTGGACATTATGTGAATTTCTAAACTTCTACCACTTATGAGTCACACATTAACAGACTCAAGAACCATACATATCCCAGAAAACTGATTAAATGATTTTGTATTAAACAGGATGACTAAATATGATAAGATATCAGTGAACTGCTCTGCTATGCTAACAACACTTAGGAATTTTTAATTCCTTGATATTGCAAACTTATCTCTTTTCCATCACCGCTAGTCATGCCTGCATAAATTCCAATAGTTGACAAACTTCTAAAATGTTACCAATCTTTGAAATTTCTAAATGGAAAACAAAATCAACCCAGGTTTATATTCAACTTCCATTAATGTCTTCTGCTGATACGTTACCAACACGACGAATCTCCAACTGAAAAGAAATGCTGCACTTTTAAAAGTAATTTCATTAATAATCTTACAATACTATGGTCAAACAAATAGATTAATAATGGCATCAACATATTAGGATTAATTCATATCTATTTAAAGTTACAGAACCAAAAACATTTACAAAACCAGATCTTGCCAAATAATTATATGAGACATGAAATCTTGATTAAAGAATGTTTAAAACCCATGACACCCTGGCTATTCCACATACACCTAATCTGGTGCTAAGCAAAGCTACCAGCAACATATCTGTGATTTTTACCAGGTGAAGCTAAGCAACTCCCACTAAGCAGAAGGGCACTACTATAATCAATACATGACTTCATACTTCCACCATCTCAAAATATTCCAGACAAGACTGGGAGTTTGGGTTCCATACAGATTTACTAAGGAAGAAAAGTCAAGGCATGAGTACAAATATTGGCTAATAAAGCCTTATGCCAGAATCTCACAACTGTCTTGCAGATATCAAGAGTAGCGAAAGATTAGCCAGCCCCACTACTGGGATGACCAAGGTTCACAGGGGTAGGACAGGTCCAAAATGAATCTTGCCTTAAAAAATGTTTGAAAAGGCAAGTTAGTTGATGCTTGACATGCTCAGAAACAACAGAAGTTTAAGCAAACTGGTGAAGGCTTAAAAGCAGTCAATTTGAGTTGTACAAGCAGAGAATACAAGAAAGGGTACATTCTGATGATTATGAGATTAGACATGGAAAGCACTCTCTTCAGCATAAGAGAAAGCTACAGGTCCACCAGGAGAGTAGAGAAACAAGATGGATTTATAAAATACATTAATAACCACTAAGATGGGAAATAACATTTTAAACTAAACTAAAAATTGTGATGTTAGACTTGTTATATAAAAAAATTTTCATAAAAAGGCAGAATAAGATAAATGATAGGTTATGATATAAAAATTTGACTGGTGAAGAGATATAATTACACAGTAAATCAAACTCAATTGTGGTTGATCAGCCACAATTTCCTGACATTTTTTCTTCCTTGATATATAGGTTTTTTTTAGTAAACTGAAAAATACAAGAAGTACTAACAGACATGAACATGTGGTATCATGCTTATCTGGTTTGTCTAGCTATAATACAATCCAACCTCTTACATCCAGAAATGCCCATGATCCAGGACATTTCTGAACCAGCCGCCACTGGTTCTTGAGCAGCTATGAATGTGGAGCCACACGTTTCAGTTTTGGGATTTTTTCAGATTTTGGAATGGAAGCTTGCTCTGTAAATACACAACCACAGCTTATTTCCAATGAAAGCATACAAAAGAAACGTAACTTGTGTATATCTTCGTATATCATCCAAACTTGTGTATCATGCGATCATTAAAATTCTATCCTAACCATGATTTTGCCATATACATCACGTATAGTGCAAGATGTATTTTCAGTAGATTCCTTATTCATCCTTCATGCAGTGGAGAGGAAAGTGTTATGAAAGTATGCCACTGAATTTATGGTTGTAGCTGTGGCTGAAGAAATACATGATGTGCAGGCTACAAAATGTTTTGGAAGAGGCAAAAGTAATATCCAATACAGGCAAAATCACACCTTTATTACATTTTATTTACTTCATTTATAAATAGAGTAAGCTGCATTTTTAAACCCAGCTTTGATAATTTACAAAAAAAATGAGTCTCCAAAATTTATTTCATTTAGCAATTAATGGCTATGATGACGTCAGGAAAATGCAATCGGCTGATGATTGTAAGACTGTAAACATTATCAGAATGCAAACGGCGCCCAACTACTATGTTCATAAATTATAATACGACAAGATAATAATGCACGAAATATAACTGCATACAGTATGTAAAACTTGTCCTGATTGCTATGTTCATAAATTATAATACAAGATAATAATGCACAAAATATAACTGCATACAGTACGTCAAACAAGTTTTACTAATATGATCATACTTATATAATACAGCTGTATTATTTGAATTTTCCAAATGGATATCTTTTGATGTAACAACCTAACCGGGGCCAATAGAATCTCTCTCTCTCTCATGTGCAGGTTTAAAGAAACAAAAACAAATTTCTAGGTTTTTGCTGAAAACGAAAGCCAGAAAAGGGTGACGTGCCAGAGAACACTGAAAGGTGCCAGGAGATCAGAACCTGACAGTGCGCTGTTAAAGTGGTTCAAGTTCCGACAAACTGAAGGTGTAAGCATTTCTGGGGAGATGCTTATGGAGCAGGCCAGAATTTTCATAAGAAACTAAACCTAACGAATGACAGTGATTATTCATAAGCTTTGTTCTATCTTTGATAAAACAGCAATATGTATGTGGAATGAGCTGGCAAGACTTTGTTCATGTAGAGGTTTTTTAGGGGTGATTTCTGTCATCCAGGATTTTCTGTGATCCGTCAGTGACCTGGTCCCAAGGGAACTGGTTTAAAGAGGCTGGATGGTATAAGTTGGACCAATTTCTCTCTTCAAATAGATCCTCTGACTAATGGCTACCAAAAAAATATTTAATCTTGGTGGCTCCAAGGCTGTGTCACAGCCTCACTCTATTCATTCTGTAATTAATAATATCTTCCCCTACTTTCTTTAAATACCAAAAGAGAATGCATCTAAAGTAAACCTAAACTGTAACTAACTAAATATCCAGGAAAACAGCAGTGAAAAACTTGATCAACCATCATGAGCCTGCTTCTCCAAATAGCGCTGCAACAAACACAACTAAATTATAAAAGCCAAAACTAGCAAAATAATAGTTCCCAACCTTTCATGGGTAGCTAAACCTCACTCGGTAACCAATGGTGGTGCTTCCTTCCCCCACCTTGGAGTTTTGTTAATTTAGAAAAGTTTACTTTTTGGGCCAGTCATGGATGAGGTATACATGAAATATCAGGGTTCATATATCACATGGGAATGAACTACATGTATAAAGTGATGAATTTCAATATTAAAACACTCATGCCTTCACCATGAAATACTTGACACAGTTAAACTCAATTACTTCTGTTCAATTTATATGATTGTTACTGCCTTCTTCCTTTATTTCAGCAAACCAATTATAAATTGTATTATGCACTTCTGAAGACACTCTAAAAAATTAGATTTTTATCCTTCCTACCTTGCGGAGTTCCATGCAAAATATTCAAGGTCAAGGAGCGGTGGCTTTCATTGTCAGAAGTGACAAATATGGCGTATAATGTGTTCCTTCTGGAGAGATCAACTAAGACTTGAGAAGGGGGTATGTCAGGTGGTGGAAAAAGGAGATCCACAAGGAGATTGAATGACTTCAACTGTGCCTCAATACTCTCAGCATAGTCTCTACAGAAATGAAAAAGTAAATGTAGTTTCTGGCAAAGATCAAAATTTGAAAGAATGCACAACACAAAGTATCTGCTATGTCAATTACTGTAATTATTTACAGACAAATTTACCGTATAAATAGTGAGAGCAATCCTCTATATTCTTGCCTAACTTCACATTAAAATATAATAACTAAAGTTGGTACCTTTGCATTTTATTTGGCACCACTATCTCCACATCATTAGGCCTGCTGGGGTCCAGTGGATCAAGAGGTTCTTGATAAGTGTGGTAATTTCTTGGAGTATGAGTATCACTCTCAGACGTACGACTACGGTGATAGTCATCATATCTATCATAGTATGAACGATAATAGTCATCATACACGTCATATGGGTCACGGGGACGTTCTTCCGGGGCTCGACTGAAAGAATTAAAATTGTACAGACAATCTGGTTATAGGATATTCATCATGGTACATGTTACCACAATCTGATACACCCATCAGTACCAGAAAAAAAAAAAAATAAAAATATAAAATATATGCCCTGGTCTGCATACAAGATTCAACCAAAGTATTAACACCTTTTATACATTCTCCATCCACTGATTTATGTTGATCTGGTAATATTTTTAACATGTTTCTTTTTTAAAACAATTAAGCTCAACTGATGTACTTATAATTTGCCTGACGTATTACTGTACCTTGAAATGTTCACTTCATTACCTACTACAATTCTTATAACTGGCCTATCATAAAAATGACATTATGATAAAGTTTTATATATACTTACCGAGTAATTACATGGCTATGAGCTTCTTACCTACGGCAGCCTAAAAATCCAAAATTCGTGTTAGCGCTAGTGCTTGTTCTGGCGTAGGTACATGACCCGCCCACTATTGGGGACTGTGAGGAACAACTAGGCAGAAAGCTTCAATTTGTTTGCACCCTTATGTCCAAGAGAGGGGAGGAGGGCGGGCGCCAATCATGTAATTTCTTGGTAAGTATATATGAAACTTTATCATAAAAATGTCATTAGAAGGAGGTGGAATCTCTGGACATATTCTATACCAAAACATTAAATAAGATAATAAATTTTACATAGAAAGTTGCCAGCATTGATACAATGCTTGTTGTTCCTTACCTGGCAAGGGAGTGCTGCAGATAGGGACTGCCTCTGGTCGGCACTCCTCTTGTCTTGCAGCGAGCGTGGCTGTATAGCCCAGAGTCGCTCCTGCGTGAGTGGGAACTTTGCAGCGAGGGAAGTACACCTGTGGCTCGCAAAGTTACAAAAGATGCCCTTGCCCTGGGCGTAGACCAGAATAGGACCACAACACTAATACCTATACCATTAAAAATCATCACCCACACTAATAAAAACCTGGCGGGCACTCGAGACACAGCTTGTCCCAGGCTTCCCAAAACTCGACACCTTAATTCAAGGCGAAGAAAGCAGAGGGACAGAAGATTCCCTATGCTTCCTCTCCCAACAGCATGCCAGCCACAGATAACGGTCATAACGTGCTACAATTTTTGAAAACAGTCTCTACATGTGGACTTGCACCTCCAAAAGGTAGATTGCAAGACACTCGAAAGAGACATGCTATGTCTGAAAGCAAGAGGATGTAATAGCTCTATTTTCATGGGCTTTTACTTTAAAAGCCTGTAAAGCTTCTTCTTGAATTAAGGAATGAGATTCAGTAATCAGATTTCTCAGAAAAAATGAAAGAGCATTCTTGGAGAGAGAACGGCAAGGATTTTTGACCGAACACCGGAGGATGTTCGAAGGACCCCTGATTTTTTCAGTCCTCTGTAGGTAATATCTCAGGGCTCTTACTGGACATCGAGGTCTCTCCTCTTCCTCTGGTCCAAGAATGTCCATTAAATTCTTGATAGAGAACGAACGGGGCCATGGGTTAGAAGGGTCCTCATTCTTGGCAAGGAATCCAGAGAAAAGGGAGCAAAATGGCGTACCCCTTCGAAAATTAAATTCTCGTCAATCACTTGGATTTCACTAACATGCTTGGCCATAGCCAACACTACCAAGAGTTTCTTGGTTAGGTCCTTAAGAGAGGCAGAGCGAAGAGGTTTGTAAGGGGGGCCCTGAAATCCATTTCAGGATGACATCTAGATTCCAAGATACAGCATTCAATTTTGGTTGCTTGATGGAATCAAAAGATTTAATGAGGTCAGATAGGTCCTGATTAGAAGACAGATCCAATCCTCTATGTTTAAAAACAGAACTAAGCTAAGATCTGTACCCTTTGAGAGTCGACGTACAGAGTTTCTTGGATGTCTTCACGTATATTAAGAAATCAGCTACTTGACATCCCCTGAAGACTGCCCACTTTGACTGGTAGAGCTAGTTAGAAGAAGGGCACCTGCATTTTGAGATAGCTTCAGCCACTCGCTTCGAAGACCCTTTCGCTCTGACGAGACGCTCGACAGTCTACAGCCTGTCAAGGCCAGAGCAGACAATCCTTGATGGAATCTGAGAAATTAAGGCTGTTTGAGCAGCGACCACTTTTGTGACAGGAGCCTCGGGAAGTCTACTAACAGTCGTATCAAGTCCGGAAACTATTTTTTCCTCGGCCAACATGGAGTGACTAGTCATCAAGAAGTTTTGGCGAGACAATTTGTTTATTACTTCCCTTATCATGCTGAAGGGAGGGAAGGCGTAGACATCGAGGCCTGTCCAGTCTAGGAGCATCGCAGCCATCTTCCAAGCTAGAGGATCTGGGATTGGGGAACAGAAGAGAGGAAGTCTGTGGTTCTTTGAAGTTGCGAACAAGTCTATGGATGGTGTGCCCCACAACCTCCATAGGTCATTGCAAAACAAAGGATCCAGTGTCCATTCCATTGGAAGGACTTTTTTGTGTTGACTCTGACCGTCCGCCAGAACATTCACCTTCCCTTGGATGAATCGAGTCAATAACGATACCTTATTCTGGTCTGCCCAGAGCAGAAGTTCCCTTGCAACCTCATAGAGAAAACGAGCTGGTCCCCCCACCGCTTTCTGACGTACGAAAATGCTGTCGTATTGTCTGTGTGTATAGTTACTGTCTTCCCGCACACAAGGGTAGAGAGTGACTAGAGACCCAGATGAACGGCCTTTCGTTCCCTATGTTGATATGTGAACTTTTCAGAACTTCCGACCATGTTCTCGACACTTCTTGATTCCCGAGATGAGCTCCCCAAACTAGATCTGATGTGTCAGTATAAGTCTAGGTCTGAGCTCGCTCAGTATAAGTCTAGGTCTGGGCTCGCTGGAAGGAGAGACTTCCCTTCGAGAAGTCTGTCTTCGTACGACCACCACTGAAGGTCGTTTGATTTCCGCTGTGATCGGAAAAATGAAGGAGTCTGCTTGCGATTTCCTGCTCCAGTTCACTCTTAGACAGAATTGGAGCGGTATAATTTGAAGTCTGCCCAATTTCACAAACTTCTCGACTGAGGCTAGCATTCCTAAGAGGCTCATCCATGATTGAAGAGAAAGGGACTCCCTGATGGATTGAAGGCAGGAAGAGACTCTTCTGGGGGAGAGAAAAGCCCAAAAATTCAGGAGTCCAGAGTCATTCTTAAATAGAGAATTCGTTGAGTTGGAGTCATTTGCGACTTCTGAATGTTTATCAGAATGCCTAATTCCTTCATTAGGCAGAGTAGTCCTACGCGCATTTCTCTCTTGAAGGAGACCTGAGAAGCCAGTCGTCCAGGTAACAGATATTTATTCCGAGAAGGTGAAGCCACTTGGAGAGAAGGGCCTGAAACGGGGGAACTTTTCCTTGAAACATGAATTGTAGAAACTTTCTGAAGTCCTGATGTATTGGAACATGAATGTAAGCATCTTGCATATCCAGTGTGACCATCCAGTCCCCCTGCTGGATGGCCAACATGACTGACTGATTCGTTTCCATATGAAATTTCGTTTTTACAATGAACTGATTTAGAGCACTGACGTTCAGGATGGGCTTCGAGCTCCCCAATGCTTTGGGGACTACACAGTGTCTGTTGTAAACAACTCTTGATCCTTGAGCAACTCCACCGCTCCCTTGCACAGAAGGGATTCCACTTCTCGCGACAAGGCCACATATTTCTTGGAGTCCACTGAGTACGCTGGTAATACGATTGGCAATTTGGCCAAAGGAGGGTTCTCCTTGAAAGGGATGGCATAACCTTCTTCCAACACCTTGACCACCCAATGATCCGCGCCTCTTCGACTCCATTCTCTCCAAAAGAGGCACAGTCTGGCTCGTACTGGAGCACGAAGGACTAGAACTTTTCTTTTTGGTTGCTGGCTTGAAGGACGACTTCTTAATTGATGTTGCGGGATGTTGCATATTCAAGCATGGTCTGGGTTGGATCTTCTGTCTTCCCCCACAAAAGGGCTGGGATTGCAGGGGAGAGAAAGACTTTGTAGTCTCGGTTGGAGAGTCTCTGGGACGTTTGGTATATTGTGCCCCAGATCATTTGTAGACTTCTGAAGAGATGTCAAGATCTCTTGCACTAAGTCTTGAGGGAACAAATGAGCTTTATTTATAGGAGAGAACAACAGAGCTGATTTCTGATAGGGAGACAAAAGACATTCCGGAGTAAGAGGGGATCTTGACGAAGAAGGTCGACTAACAGGGTCTTCCTAATGTTTAGCAGTCCAGATCCGGTGATCAAAATAAGAGACGGACTCTAGAATGTCCCAGACTGATGGAGTCAGACAAGCAGAAGATGTAGAGGGAGGCGCCACGAAGCTGCATGAGGGCTGAGGGCTAACACTAGCCTTCCTGTATTTCTTGATAGGCGGAGGAGAGCTGTCTGCCGCAGCAGAGTGTCTCTTCAACGGTCGGGAAACGTAACATCTACGCCGCTGACGCTTCGCATAGGGCACAGAATCTTCCGAATCTGACAACAGACGATGAACACTGAACGAGACGCCTTTCCAGTGGTGCTCAGTCGTAGCCTGGGACTGGGCAACAGGCTCGACGGAGGGGGCAACTTCCGTGGGCAAATTCCCCTGGCCTCCCTTGGACCTCCAGTATGTCTTTTCCCCCGTGTGGGGGAGCAGGACAGGGACCTTCGCCTAGGAGCTCCAGTGGGACGGGCAGCCACCTCCTCAACACTTTGCACTGCACTAACACTTTGGGCATTGCCTTTTTCCATGAAGGCTCTAAAAGAAGAGCCCATTTTATTGAACTCTGATTCAAGGCTGGCAATGGTGTCACGACCAGGAGCATGGAACCTGGAACAGGAGTACATGGAATAGGAGTACAGGGGCTAAGAATATGAGACGATACAGAAATCTTTACAGAAGAGACAGAAATATCTTCAAGACCTGCTACTTCTACAGGATCTAAGCTGGCTTTATTTCTGGTCCTAATAGCCGCCTTTCATTTTGTCTTGATGAGACCTAAATTAAAAACTTTCCATTGTTTCTTGTCCCATTCTAAACAAGTAGTTTCCCCATAACAAATTTGCCCTCTACACTTAACACACTTTGTGTGAGAGTCATAGAAAGACTTCGCTAACCCAGTCCTGCATCCTTCAATGCAAAACCTAACACCCGAAGAGCTAGAGTCAGTTATTCCTAAGCTTAACTAAATAAGTCAATCAAGGATGACTAATCTTCATTCGCTAGTACGAAAACAGAGTACTTCATCAAAAACTCTGGGAAACTATCCAAAAAACGATGAAGTAAGCCGCCAAAAACCCACCGATGTTACTCGGGAGCCGGCAGAAAACAAATTGAAGCTTTCTGCCTAGTTGTTCCTCACAGTCTCCGATAGTGGGCGGGGCATGTACCTACACTGGAGCAAGCACTAGTGCTACTGCGAATTTTGAATTTTTGGACTGCCACAGGTAGGAAACTCATAGCTATGTAATTACTTGGTAAGTCACCTACATAAAAGTTCACTTTATTACCTACTAGAATTCTTGACATAATTAACTTGTTTAACTCACAAGCTTTCAATCAGAAACCACCAGCCAGTATTTACTAAGATGAGTGAAAGGTACAGAAAAAAAGTACTTGGCTAATTAACAAGTTCAGAAGAGAAGAAAGCCTGTTTTAATAAACAATCAAATACCTGTAATATTCATAGTAATCCTCCACGGGCCTCCCTACAGGAGGAGACCTTCCTCTTTCATTCTCATAATGACTCCTCCTCAACCCCACTGTTGGTGGCAGAGGTCCTATACCCATACCTCCTGGACCACCACCACCACCAATTTTGGCTGGCTTCACATCTGTTATCATAAAAGAATGGCACGTAATGTTAAATATTCATAAAATTCAAGACTTTCCATTTGCAACACTTCTCACTTCACTATGCTGTTTTCTTTCTCTATGAAACTAATCAATATTCTCAGAAGCTAATTATTACATCACTTTTAATCTCAGGCAGCTTACCAACTCTCTGGCCATTTATGTAAGCAGTTGATCCAGCCCGTAAACAATTCATGGCCTCTTCTTCTTTTGAAAACTGCACAAATCCAAACTTAGTTCTAGTAATTGACACCCCTGGAATATACAAGGATACATATTCAAATACTCTTAAAAAGAATTTACAAATGAATATCATATTTAGGACTCTCTTGCTCACAAAAAATTAAACATATGTGATAGAACCCATCATTTCATTGTGGGTTCTATCACTTATGTTCAATTTTTTTTGAGTAAGAGAATCCTAATTATGATTTTGAAATATCAACTCCATCAATACAAAGGAAACTATTATACACTTAAAACAATCTCTTCCAGAAAAAAAGGGAGAAAGCATTTAAATTCTGTAAAAAAATATATAAAAAACAAAAATGCTTAAAGACCGGGAATACAACTTGCCAGCTGGTTGATTCATCTTCATGGGAGATTAACTTTTCCTAAACATATTCCATAAATAACACAATTATTAAAGTCCTAGTAAGCTCTGATTTCAGATAAAATGTACAAGATTTACTCAAATAAAAGTAGGCAGTAGGGTAATTCACTGTCAAATATAATAATGAAAAAACATCACCATCATCAAGTATGTTTTTTCGCCAACCTTTCCCTTCATGGGATTAGCTGTGAAATGAGTTCTCTCCATTCTCTTCAGTCTCTGCTATTTCTGCTTGGACTCATAGTGTCTACTTCTTCATTTATTCCATTTTCATCCTTTCTACTTCCACATCAACTGCTTTTATGACCAAGTGTTCCTCATCCCATTCTCACCACAGCCAAACCATCTCAACCTTTTCCACCCTCTTGATATCACATATTTCCAAAAATTCCCCATTTATATTACTATCTTCCCATCATACTCTGGCCATGAATCTATGGTGACACCTTTTCAAAATCTCCAATTTCCTTGGTACCCATGATTCAGCTGCACAGTGTAGTGCAGGCTTCTTACCTCGCCACATTTTGTATTTTTTGAGCACCTCCTGTGCCATCATCTGGCTCATTCAGTAATGCTGATTGTACTATTTCCTCTACTTCCCTTCAAGTAACCAAAAGTTTTGTTTTGCTTACAATGATTCTCAGCCCTCTCCCTACACTCTTCCAACTTCTCCAAACCCTCTCCTTCAGATTTGCTTATAGCACTAGCTTTAGTTTTCTGTGAAAGAAAACTATTGAAAGGGCTATTTGTCTGTCTGTCCACACTTTTTCTCTCCACCCTCTGATCTTAAAAAACACTGCTACACTTTCTCCGGGAGACCAGGAACTGGCCTCCCCGGACCCAGAGGTTGAGACCGCTCTTGCTCCAGTTGTCACAGCAGCCTGAGTATGGAGCCCTCCTGTAGCCTCTGAGGTTATCCCTGACTTTGAGCTCGCTAGCCCTTCTGGCCTTTCCCCAGAGTCAGTGCCCTCATCACCTCCTAGGACTGACATAGACAGGCCTTGGAGGACCCCAAAGAAGAAGAAGAAGGGGCAGAAGACCGCCAAGTAGTTGCAAGAGCCACGAGTTCATCTTGGCAATTGTGCTCCTGCCCAGAGGAGGTAGCTGGCGTGATCTCTGTCTTGGTAGCAGCCTAGACCAGATTGATTACGTAGCAATGAGCAAGAAAACTGTTGCACCAGAAAGCCTCCCTCAGATGGTCCACTGTAATTGCAAAACTGCCTGTCATGTGCACTGCAACTGCAAAGGCTATGAACTACCAGGCACACCTGTTTGTGGACCATGTCAAGTTGAGAACTGTGAGAATCCATACAGTTAAGCTTTACAAGAAGAGAGCGACAATGAATATTTGTAAACCTGGTTTTTCAGAAATTTATACTATAGGATTTATGATAACATTTTACCAGTAATCACTACACAAAGTTTGGTGGCCTTATTGCCCCACCGTCTTTTAAGTTGAAAAATATAATCACTTCAGATAAGTTGGTTGGATTTCCAGATTCCCAAAAAGGGATTAAGACACCAAATTTCTGTGAGTAAACTAAATTGAAATGAGTAATGGGGATTTTCATAATTTGGCAGCTATTTTGCTCCATCATTGATTTTGTATTTACGTATATAATCACTTCAGTTAACTGTAAGTCAGATAGGCTAATTGGATTGCCATATCCCCAAAACATGGGTTGAGACAGGAAGTTTACTTCTGTTATATGAATTGAAACGAATAATTATGATTTTTGGACTTTGGCAGCCAAATTGGTCCTCCAGCTTAGATTTTATAAACATGTAATCATTGTAATATACTGATTTAAATTTCTTGGATTCCTAAATTCCCAAAACATGGGTTTAGACAGTAAATTTACCTGTGTAAAATGAGTTAAATTAAGTAATTATTTTTTTTTTTGGCAGCCATATTGATCCTCCATATTAAATTTTGTATACATGTAATTAGACCTACTTCAATATACAGTACTGTAATTCAGATATGCTCTTTGGGTTCCCAAATCACCAAAACAGGTGTTAAGACAATAAATTTACATGTATACAATAAGTTAGAATGAATAATGGAGATTTCCAAAGTATGGCAGCCATATTGGTCGCCTTCTTGGATTTTGTGAGTGTATAATCACTTCCATAAAATGCAGATGTGCTAATTGGCTTCTAGATAACCAGCTTACTTATCTAGTTTGAATAATGAGCTATTATAGACACCATCTTGGAAATCAGACCTTTTGCAAGGTCAGATTGTGGTAGACTTTCGAAATGTTATTAAGCTCACCTGATACTAAAATAAACAGTTGAGAAACCTTTTGTAGCAATTTATTGGGGTAAGGTGCTTTTTTATCATAAATACAGCTGACTATTAAGCAAAACACAATACAAACTGGCAAGAGAAGAAGGTATTCTCCCTCTAGGTGACCTCACTTGTGCCCACTCCAATGTTACTTAAAGCCAGTAACAGGGTAACAGAAGGTCTATTAAAAAAAATGGTTTGTACCATCATACTAGACCAAGAAAAATTCTCTTCTCTCTTTCTGGTGTAACTCAAAACTCCTGCATAACATGCTCATACTGTACTGTACTATCATACTATAGAAAGAATCCTATAACCTGGATGTGAGGTCATCAACAGTTAAAACAGTGGTTTCACAATAATTATTAAAATCATTACAAATACTGTAATGCTACTAGTTTCTAATATGCTAATTTAATATAAGTAACAGCACTATTGTATGGTAGTAACTCACCGATAACTTTTCCATACTGCGAAAAGTATTCTTTCAACTTTTCTCTTGTCATATTAGCACTAATGCTTCCAACAAATATACGTGCATTTACTGTGTTAGGGTCATTTGTCAAGTCAGACATGCCTTGACGAGGCGAGTAGTCTCTTCCTCCTCTGAAAATAAAGTAAGGCATTTTCAAAACATTAGTCATTTTCTCACCTGATAATGCAGTAAGGCATTGTCATGCCAATACTACATACAGTATACAGTACAATACTTGATGCGTTAGTAATACACATTACATAAACGTATAAGCATTTCCCAAACATATCAGAGCTAAAGTATCTGGATGAAATAGCTGAATATTCATAAAAATACACAAAAAATTCTAAAACCAAAATGGCATCCCCAAGAACACCAAGTAAAGATATGGTACTAATTATTACACGAGTAATCTGAAAAGCATTTCATCATCTCGTTACACAACCATAGCTGAGTAATGCTTGTCAGAGTTGACAGGAGAGACTTCTTGGTAAAGTGAGAAATGGCATTTTAATAATACAATAAAGTTTCATATATACTTACCAAGTAATTACATAGCTATGCTTTACACTGGTGCAGCAGGTTAAATTTGAAATTCGCAGTAGTGCTCTGATTGTTTAGTGTAGGTGACCAGTCCCCCCCTACTAACGGGACTACTAGGAACGACTTAGCAGACAACCTCATCCTGTTTCTGCTCTTGTGTCCATCAGAGGGGAGGTGGGCAGGCTCCGATTTTGCAATTACTTGGTATGTATATACAAAACTTTATTTTATTATAAAAATGCCATTTTTGTGTAAGTAACTTACCAAGTAATTATAAAGCTGAATCCCACACTGACAGGAAGTGGGATACATGGACATACTCCATTCCAAAACATTAAGTTATGTAATGAATTTGAAATAGACAAAGTTGCTAGCATTGGAAAACAAAGCTTGCCGTTTCCTTATCAACTAAGAGAGCCACTGCAGGAGTATACTGCCTCTGGTTGGTGTCCATCTTAACTTGTAGTAGCACAGCAGTACAGCCGAGGATTGACTCTGCTAATTGGGAGCTCTTGGGTGGAAAGTACCAGAGTTGTCTTCTCCAGCAGCAGAGTACGCTCTCCTAATCATCTAACGAAGCCAGAAAGAAATCGTGTTCTTGGACACCTCTTTCTTGGCTGAGCCAGCACAAACGAAGAGTTGTCAACACTCAGGCTGGAGATGGCGAATTCTCTTCAGATATCACCACAGCACTCTCACAGGACACAGTAGCCTCTCGTCTGGGTCATTACCAATAAAGTCCTCTAGGGAGGGAATAGTGAAGGACTCAAACCTAGCATCAGGGGCCAATAGGTTCCGAGTCTTAGCTACAAAGTCCAGGACGAAATCGAGCGTAACTGATCCCATCCCCATCCCCTGAGTGTTACATATGGAAGGAAAGTCCATGAAATTCTCATACTCTCTTCACCGATGCCAGGGTAAGCAGGAAGACGGTCTTGAGGGTCAGATCCATCTGACAACTCGTAAAGGCTCGTACAGGGCATGAGTCATGCTCCTTAGAATGAGAGTAATGTCCCACGCAGGGGGCCTGAAGTCCCTGGGTGGGCAAGACCTCTCGAAGTTTCTCATCAGAAGAGAAATCTCAAAAGAAGAGGAGATATCTAACCCCCTTCAGCCGCAAGACTAGCCTGAGTGCAGCTCTGTAGCCTTTTACAGCTGAAATGGAGAGAAGCTTCTCTCAGGGAAGAGAGATGAGGAAGTCCGCGACCTGCTGAACAGAAACTCCGACTGGAGAAACACCCGTCTAAGACACCAACTACAGAAGATGGCCCACTTTCCATGGTATAAGGCTACAGAGGACTGCCCGAGGTGTCCTGCCATCTCCATTGCTGCACGATGTGAAAAGCCTCTCGCTCGCAGGAGATGCTGGATAACCACCAGCCGTGAAGACACAGGGAATGCACTGCCTGATGATACCACTCTACGTGAGGTCAACACAGGAGGATGGGCCAGGGGGGAATCTCTCTCGATGCCTCAGAAAGAAGAGCTTGTAGGTCGGGATACCAAACAGCCTGGGGCCATTTAGGAGCTACTAGAATCAACCTGAGATTCGGGGTGATCATCACCTGGCTGATCACCCTGTGAATCAGGCAAAATGGAGGAAAGGCATAGACATGAAAGGTTGTCCCATGGGTGTTGGAACGCGTCCTCTGCAGCGGCCCATGGGTCCAGCATGACCAAACAGAAGACCTGAAGTTTTGTGTTGTGCCGGGTGACAAACAGATTGATGCCTGGAAACCCCCACAGATCGAAAAACTTCTCCACAGTGTCTGGGTGAAAGGACCACCTGATTCTGGCAGCTGAGCTTGTTTGCCACTACATTCCTCTTGCCTGGGATGTACCTGGCTGACAGCTCTACAGAGCCCACTCGTGCACCTGCGATGTCAACTGATGGAGCGGAAGGGACTCCAGGGTTTGAAGGCTAATCGAAATCAGCAATACTAGTTTACCGAAATCCAGTTATCCAACCGGCGAATAATAAACAAAGCTGCTTCAAACACTTGATGTTTACATCAAGCACAGCAGAAAGAGAATGAGGTTGTCTGCTAAGTTGTTCCAAGTATTCCCGTTAGTGGCTGGGACTGGTCACCTACACTAAACAATCGAAGTGCTACCACGAATTTCAAATTTAAGCATTTGCATGAGTAGAAAGTATAGCTATGTAATTACTTGGCAATTTACTTATATAAAAAGGCTGGTTCATGCAATGCAATGCCCAACACTTACTTGTTTAAGCATTTATTCAGTGCTTGATTATTTCACCAAAGCAGCTGCTAAGGAATAAACAAAAACAGGTTTGTTTGTCATATGAACACAAAAAACTCTACACACTGTACATTGGTTTCTTCTCTAACCTGGGTGATCTGCTTCTACTCCTACTGCGTGTGCGACTGCGGGTTTGTGACCGGCGATGATCACGATCTCTAATATCTCTTCTGGACATGGTAGACTGATTACAATGACACCTGAAAAGTCAAAGCCAAAATTAATAATCAACAAAAATATGATATGATAAATTAGTATCATTACCTTAGTGTGAACATGATGTAGAGGAAAACAAGTTATTAGTGCACACTATTACAGTATCTGGATTTTTATTAAAACTTTTATAGAAACTTTTATAGCTTTAGTAAATAACCTGCTCACTTCGTTGGCTTCTTGGATTTCATTATGACTCCATGCCCACTGCAACCCTTATCAGGTCAACTGCCCTATTCCTAAGCAGTGATTCTTTTATGAAAGAGGTAGTTAGGGCTGACTTTGCTATTATAGATGGTCACATGAGCTCGTGCTAAATTGTTTTGGTGTTCGCTGGTGAAAACCCACCAAAATAATGACCTGAACCACCATTTCTTAACTTTATGATAGTTAATCCAGAGCACTCCCGCCTATGGAACCTGATTTGCATTTAAACGGTACAGTTTTAAATGTCAATGAGTCTTTTGAGACTTTAGGCCTAACTTCTGATAAGAAATTGACTTTTGAGAAGCATGTATGTAACACTAGTTCCTGTTTCTCAAATATTTGGTATCTTGCAGAAATGTTTTTGTATGTTTCAGGATGAAATTATTGTATCTACTGGTAAGTGCTGTAACTCTTTTCTTAAATTATCGTACTTTTCCCTATTTTTGTCTTCAGGTGCTGACTCTCTTCTCAAACCCTTAGATACAGTCAAGTCATTAGTCAAGTTTATTCTGCCACCTCTAAATGCTGACTTGCGGCACTGACGTAAATTCAGTTATGTTTGTTACGTAAAATCACAATTTTTGAAAATAAATTGCATTTTTCCTATCTATACAAACCTGAGGTTCTTTATATTAAGATTTACTTTCAGCGAAGTTGGACATGCCCGTTAAACTCTTGGACAAGGTGGTTAGGCAGTAACTACCATCAGGTAGGCAAGGAATACCAGCCTGCACGGATATAACCATTCCAGTTTGCCTTTCGGTCCAGGTTCTGATTGAGGGGTGGCATGAGGCGGGCATAAAATGTAATGTAAAGGGCCTCAGGTTTGTACAGTTAGGAAAAATACAATTTACTTTCAAAAACTGTGATTTGTTCCAACGAGACATACAAACCATCGTCGGTCCTTTACATCAGTCGTCTATGCTAAGTCACATCTAAAGCTATTACCACTGTAGGCCGAGGTTATATTTTTGCACAGGCCTCGGCTACTTTTCATTCAAGGCGATAAATGAATTTATAATAAGATAAATGAATTTATAATAAGTAAAACGAGTGCATTCTCGAGTCGGCACTCGAGCGTTCAAATAGCTTATAGGCCTAGCGGACCAAACAACCAGCCTACAATTGCCTAATAAACAGGTAGCCAACAGTAATTCGGCCTTAGCATATGCTCCTATTTAAAACTAACTGAACTAATAAACTGTCCTGCAAAAAATCTTCAATTGCGTCATACGTTATATTGCAAATTCAACAACGTAGTACCTTACAAATGAAATGCCCTGCCTAGGCCTACGAGTAAAGCACCCACGACTAGTCTAGGCCTAGAGGCTACCCACAACGCTGGCCAAAGGCGAAATAGTCTAGAGTAATACTACGTCTTCCACAAGGTGAGTTCCTGTCATTATTAACAGCGGACGTCACTTGAAGAAAGAGAATATCGGACAAATCCGTCCTGCTAGGTCTATAAGGTTCACCTTTGGCTACACGCGTTGTATCAGTACCGATATGATGCATCCATGGACACCATTAACAGTAGCATTATAGTGGTAAAGAGCACATGTTATAATTACCGAATAAATATATAAAATGCACAGACTTGGATGTATTTCGGAACACCAACAACAGAAACAAACAAGTAGCGTGGTTCGTGGGTGCGCTCTATTATGTGTGCTTGGCAAACACGTTTCTGTTTGGATGTTGTTTCCTTCACAAAGTTTTTGATTGTGTCTTTTAATAACATTACATTTCATTTATTTCAAATAAATATACAAAGATATACAATAAAAGACATATATATGAATTTATATGAAAAAATATACGCTATTTTCGCAAGAACGTAACTTACAAATACAGCTCAGCTACATATTACTTACACAAAACACAACTGTTGGAACACTTATTAGACGAGTCCTCATTTTGATTGTTTTGTTTTACTTTCTACTGAAAAAAAGGGACTTGGAAAGGAGTTTATTTTCTTATTTAAACCATAACCATTTGCATTATAGTTTTCTGCAACTTTATTGATTTAAATGCAATATTCCGCTTAGTAAATTCTATATAAAGTGCTGTTATTAGACAATGTTAATACTATACTCTTGAAATTCAGTTGTTTACTCCTTCAACTGATTTTTTTTTTTCGAGAAATAGGCAAGTGGAATCTGCTGAACACCATACCAGACTATTTGCAAATTCTCAAGGTTTGGTTTTTTAATTAATGAAAATGGACTTGCATGTCTCCTATATCCAGCAAACCTTTAGTAATGGTTTGCTTTTCTTTAATGAGAGGAAATAGAGACTCACTTTATTGCAGATAAGAACATCAGTAATCTAATCTGAAAGTGGCAGTGGCAGCGTTAGATAGCAGGCTTTTCATAAAGCTAAATTCCGTATTCCAGTTGTTGAGGTAAAAGGGGAAACAAAACGAAACAGATCACTCAATGTAGATAATAGAATATATTCGATTTATCTGGTCTCTTACAAGAGGTTTGGTTAAAATGTTACTTTTTTTTACACTAAAAATAGCTAGTACATCATTATTCTCTAAGGTACGATTAAACTTTCTCAGTGCAATGTTGCTTATTCAGTATCTTTTGCCACTTCTGAATCCCCTACTGGAACCAAAAATACATACATAGGAGAGTTCTTATGAAGAATGTAAAAAGGATATGGTCAAGGAAAACACAAAATTTTCTTGAACCGGCTTTTGTGTATTAAAGTCTTCCTAATCTTTTACCATTCTTCAATCACTTGTAGTGAAAATTTGAGCGATCATGCATTCGAAGTAAGTCTACAGTGTCGACGGTGTAGCATTTTACAAACTAAAACCAACGCCAGGCTCCGTGCCCAGCTGAGCAAACAGCACAACAAATCGATACCTGGTAACTGCCTCAAGTGTACGACTCTTGATCGGTTGACTTGACCAAAGAGCGATGCCAACGGCCTTACTTGTGTATTTCCTTTTCCATGTAATAAATTCGGCAGGCGCAAAGAAAGAAAGGTATAATTCCCACATCATTTTCAAAGTATAATGTCTCATCTTTGTTATAATATACCAAGTCTCTCTCTCTCTCTCTCACACATACAAACAAAACGGTCGTGTCTTCAGTTCACTGTACACAGTAATCTATGGTCCCGTCTGTCATACCTACGAGCGTACAAGATTTTCTATTTAAAAAGGGTAGATTTGAAGAACAATTCAAATGTTTTGATCCAGCGTAAACACAGGATCAGGAGCATTTTCTTTGGACAAAAGAACAAATTTAACAGCAAGTATGACAGAGACAGAGAAGAAGAAGGTGGACAGCAGTGATGAGAATATTATGATGGATATCTGGTGCAATAAGTGAGGATAGGATTAGGAATGAGTAGGCTCTGTAGGAGGGTCAACAAAGGTGGTTGAAATATCAAAGGAAGTGCAGGAAGGGAGACTGAGACGGTAAGGACATCTACTGAGAAGGGGCCAAGAGCATGCTGGAAGGCATGCTATGGAGATGGAAGTGCAGAGTAGAAGAAGATGAGAAAGACCAAGTAAGAGATGGAGAGAGTGTTTGAGGGAAGTAGAAGTGCAGCAGTTAGATGGAAGCAGGGCATCCAAAATGGCAACACCATCTAGAAACGGGACTGAGCTGAGATGATTACCTATCTTTCGTCGACATGGAGTATAGAAATAAATTTATTAATGAACACAAAATACTATCCATTACCTAATAACTGCATATATAACTTTTCGTTATCTTGGTAATTGATGTGATTAAATATGCCAGGGTATTCAGGACCACATTAAAATTAGAAATTACAATGGACAGATATATTCTGTACCTAAACTTTAAAACTTTGTAACAAATTTTATTCTATGCAATTTTTTCATTAATTGTTAATGAGATACAGGGGCGTCCCTTGGATAGGCAGACTACCCCCATTTTGCCATCATATCCTCACCAGGAAATCACGGCTCTCAGTTTTAGAGGAATTTCTTCAGATTGAGAAATCTGAGGCTGTGAGGAAATTTTTAAAAACTAGTGTATTTCGGACTAACGTTATCAAGTATTAGCAATATTACGTCAACTGTTGAGGCCATAGGAAAACATTAAATATTAAATTTGAGCTATATTAGGTACAGATTATTTCTGTCCTTTCAAAGTATGTCCATATACCATTATATATTAAACATACATTGTGGTCCCGAATACCCTGCCACATTTAAGCACATCAATTGTCAAGATAATAAAAAGTTATACAATTATCTTTTAAATTATTCACAGTTTACATATACACAGGGTTATTCAGTAATGGATAGTATTTTATGTTTAACAACAAATTTATTTCTATACATGTCTCCATTTTTGTCGGCAATCTGTCTCCCACTCTTTCCCGTCTCTGGATGGGTGGAGAGTGGGGGTTGTTCTGAGGTGGAATGCGTTGGGTGAGCTACTCAGGCACCGTCATTGCTCTCTATCTACCCATCTTCGGATTGGTGGAGGGTGGGTTGGGTTTCTTTCCTCTGGGGTCTACCACACCTCCCTGGGATGAGCGAGTGAGTTGCAGACTTGCAGTGGTCATCGACGCACACACACAGAGCGTTGCTAATTGTGCTGTCATAAAGAGGAAACTTTCAAGAGTATGTTGATAGAACAGTCGTACTGTACAAAAAGAAGTACCAATTTACAGGTTCTACAACCTCCTGTACTTATTGAAAGAACGACCTCTCAACGTTATCAGTGTCATAGACAAGCAGCAACTGATATCATGCTGCAGGCTCATCTGCCAATTCTAACTGAAAACCTGCTGAACGACCAGCAAGGAAATGAGATGTTCTTGACATTTAGTAGGTTCTTCACCCACTAAATGTCAAGGGTCTAGAATTAATACATGCCTCCACCTCATGGAGTGTGGTTTCTGATTCATGTGGCCCTCCTCCCAAATGCCCAGATTGCAAAGTGTTAATAACTGTCAAACATGTATTGTGTGAATGTCTAAAATATAGCCTGTAGCGATCATCAAATTTTGGAAATAGATCAATGAAGGAAATTTTGTCAGAATGTTACATTTTCAGTATTACCAATTTTAATGTTCATGAGGAGCTGCGATTTAATTGATAAAATATACTGAGCTGAGAAGACTACCTATCTTTCGTAGACATGGAGTATAGAAATAAATTTGTTAATGAACACAAAATACTATCCATTACTGAATAACTGTGCATATATAAATTGTAAATAATTTAAAAAGATAATTAAATAACTTTTCGTTATCTTGGTAATTGATGTGATTAAATATGCCAGGGAATTCAGGACCACATTATAATCAGAAAAATGTTATAATGGTAAGTTGACATGCTGTGAGAGGACAGATATCTTCTGTACCTAATTGAACTTGAATGGCAAATTAATGTTTACCCAAATTCTAATAGCTACGGTAATGTTGCCAGTAGTCGATAACCGTTCTTAGCAGAACTTGGTTATTATGCACAAGAGTCATATCATCATTCAAGTGTAAATGGATGAGATTACAAGCTCTATTTTACCTTCATATTTATCCTCACCAGGAAATCAGGGCTCTCAGTTTAAGAGGAATTTCTTCAGATTGAGAAATCTGAGGCTGTGAAGAAATTTTTAAAGACTGGTGTATTTCAGATACACGTTGTCAAGTATTAGCAACATTAACATAGAAATTGAAGATAAGGGAAAACAATATTAATTTAATGTATGAGCAATTTTAGGTACAGAATAATTCTGTCCTTTCAAAGTATGTCCATTTATACTCAATGAGACATGTGGTCCTGAATACCCTGCCACATTTAATCACATCAATTGTCAAGATAACAAAAAGGTATATAATTATCTTTTTAAATTTTTCACAGTTTATATATACACAAAGTTATTCAGTAATGGATAGTATTTTATGTTTGATGACAAATTTATTTCTTTATTACATGTCTCCTCCATTTTCGGCGGCAATCTGTCTCCCACTTTCCCGTCTCTGGATGGGTGGAGAGTGGGGGTTTCTGTCTGAGGTGAAATGCGAGGGGTGAGCTACTCAGGCACTGTCATCGCTCTCGATCTACCCATCTCCGGATTGGGGGAGGGTCGGTACTCGGGTTTCTTCCCTCTGGGGTCTACCACTCATCCCTGGGATGGGCGATTGCAGTGGTCATTGACGCACGCACAGAGCATTACTATTTGTGCTGTTATAAAGAGGAAACTTTCAAAAGTATGTTGACAGGACAGTTGTACTGTACAAAAAGAATTTACAGGTTCTACAGCCTCCTGTACTTATTGAAAGAACGATCCCTCAGCGTTATCAGTGTCATAGACAAGCAGCAACTGATATCATGCTGCAGGCTCATCTGCCAATTCTAACTGAAAACCTGCTGAACGACCAGCAAGGAAATGAGGTGTTGTGACTTGTCAGGGGATTAGCAACATCAGGTTCTTCACCTACTGAATGTCAAGGGTCTAGAATTAACACATGCCTCCAACCCATGGAGTGTGGTTTCTGATTCACTCTTAGGCAATGACTTAGTGCCCAACATCTTTCCTCAACGCAACCTTCACCAATCTAACGAGGCGTTCCACCAACATCCCCACCATGGTGCATTCAATAAACAGGCTGGGTCGCCAGGCACCTTCAACAGGTTAGAAAGATTTTAACATTGTCCGAGTAGAACACCGTGGAATTGCCAAATTGCAGTCAGCAACCGAAAGGGACTTGGTAAGCTCTAGGTGGACAGTTCGAACAACAGTACAGGTAAAAAGAGGAATATACAACTTCTTGGAAGGAAAATAAACACTAAATAAGGAACCAGCAAAGTCTAGACCTGTAAAAGTGAAAGGAGGGGCAGATTCAACTCTCAACTCAGGAAGGGGAACCACAGGCTGAGAACAGGCCATGGCTTCACATTGACAAGCAACACATTCTCTGGAAACCCTCTTTGCAGCCTGACGAAGACGAATGATCCAATGATTGTTTCATAAAGTACAGACAAGCGTAGCAACACCAACATGTTTAAGTAACCCATGTGGGAACGAACCAACTACAAAGCAATGCGAGTATGTAAGGACGGGATTGAGTGACATACTGGCTGGGTGTTGACTCGTTTATTGGTAGTTCCTTACTGAATGAATGTACAGTTGTTGTTGTTCCAGATTTAGCTGGCCTTGTGCCAACAAGGGCTCTTGCTCCTAGAGCAGCCCGTAACTCTATGTTGATGATGAGTCTGTACAGAGTCTTCGAAGATGTTATTGGCCTGTGAGAGCGGTAAAGTAGCATGTACTGTACACACAGACAGGGGAAAACAGAGGTAATGATTCGGGCATCTGTGTTTGTCGGCAGACAAACAGATGGCGAATGTGAGAGACAATAAACGTACAGTGATAAAACATATATCAATGGAAAGGCCAGGAAATTCTACATGTGGCCAGTTGCATGAGATTCGAGACAAATTAATGAATAGAATGCAGTAGCATAATATGTGTGAAATGGCGAGACGTTTGGCGTCCTCACAAACAGAAACATACTGCGGATGTGGCCTACTAAATTGTCTTATAATTTCTGCAACGCCATGATTTGGTTATCAGACTTCGGTTTCCCAGACAAGGCAAGTTGCATAAGGTCCTGAATGTGGGCCCCAATGATTTCATCTGGGTCTCTGTACCTCTCTTCTAAAAGCTGGCATGCTATCATGTAATGGGCTGCTGTCTGGGTTAGGCCCTGTATCACACACTTTGCCTTGCCCTCCAGTACAGAGTGAAGGCACATAAATTTGGAGACAGAGAGGCATAGGCTTGTCATCAACAATAGCCTTGAACTGGTCCCAAAACAGCCTCCACACTGTTATTTCCCTGGCAAATTTTACCAGTTGAAGCTTAGGCAATTGCATGCTATGTGCCTCAATACTAGCTTCACTAGCAGAAACTACACTGCCCTCACTAGCCTTATTAGAAAGCACAAATCTGTCCTTACCTAGCCTTTCTAGGGTTTCTGCTGTGGCAACATGGATTTTTCCCACCTCTTGCAGAAAACGGTTGGCCTCATATATTCCTCTTTTAACTTCTTCAGGATTCTTGATCATGCATTGTACCCTTTGATTTATTTCTTCCCAGTTGGCCTTCTTGGAGTCGCACTGATCCATTAGGATCGTCATCTTGTGCCATATAGGCTCGCCTTGTGAGGCACCACTTAAATTTTCCACGGCACAACGCAGCCATGTTGCCGTTCTCAATCGCGCCGATTCAAGTCCTCCTAACTCGTTTAACTCTCTTGTAAAACCGTGAAATTCCTCTTCACTTTCTTCTTCATCCTGGGTCTGGGCATCATGTTATGTTTAGGTAGGTCATGAGCTCCTCAGTTTGAGACAGTCTCTTCAGTTCACAAAAAACTCACAGCTTCTCTCTTGATTTCTTTACAAAAGATTAAAAAATGGCTTGGGGATCACGCAGGTCCCATATCTCTTTTATGTATCTCAATTCACTCTGAAAATGACAAGACACACAAATCAGTTGGTACAACAGATTAGTTTCAACAGCAAAAAATGGCGATGAACTACAAAAAAAAAGGGTATAAACCCAAGGCACAGGGGATGGGGTAAAAGATGCGACCACCAAATACAGGGGAAACTCAGCATTTGTTTTACAACACAAATATAATTTACAAGGATTACACACGCTCTAAATTGTCATTTAAAAAAATCTGTAACAATTATTCAATACGTGCTTCTTAAAATGGATAGACTTTAAAAACAATGCAAATGTTTTGATCCAGCGTAAACACAGGATCAGGAGCGTTCTCTTTGAACAAAAAAAAAAAAAACATAAATTTAACACACCTTGTTGTGGTTCCAACGTCTGGCGACAGCACTTTCCGTTAAGGATCCCGCCTGCCCATATGTAAACATTCCAGTTTGCTTTCGCCCATATGCAAATATTCCAGTTTGCTTTCGACCGTCATGTGTTGCCTACTTTGGTTTGGATATGGTTCTCTCTGGTTTGGATTTCTTTGCCTGACTGTCGTTAAGCTCTTTATTATCCCGGTGGGATCTTTCTGTATTTTTGTGTATATATTATGTGTTTGATATTTATTAATATACAAACCCACAATTTATGATAGCCTTGCACAGGCCGTTGTCCCCCTGCGTCTGTGTCTTGGGTTTGAGGGCTAAGGGCCTATTTAGAGGGGCGTAACCAAGTGGTAATGCTTCTTTTCCAGTAGTCCTTTATTTAGATTCTGAAGGCGTTCCCTTGTACGTTCGGATGTGTTAGACTGGGACGTAATATCTTCACTCCCCTTCATTGATCGGGACGTAACAAGTTCACTCCCCTTCTTGGGGCCCCACCGTCCGTGCACAAGGGCATGATAGATAGATAGATAGACAGATAATGTAATGATACATTTGAATTTCGGTAGGAATAATGGAAAACCAGCTCCTGTTACTTCTTGGGGCTTGGTGGGGTGAGGGGGGGCCAAGTTGAGGCTTGGGGAGAGAAATTTGAGTCTTGGGGGACAGTTGCCCCCTCAGGCCCCATAAATGACGCCCCTGAAGTAAAGCTGTTTCAAGTTAAAAAAAAAAAACACTGCACCTAACACGAACAGTGTAGTGTGGCCGCAACTGTGTTTGTGGAGTGAACGCTGAGGAACCAGGCTGTCATACCTACGAGCATTTTTCTGTTTAATAAGCAGGAAACTGATTCGTATTGTCTTCTTATCTCGGAAAGTATTGGATATTGCCTTCTGGTGATTTCATACAAATTAAATTTGTTTAATTATTGCCTACCTCATAGGTATGGATTTTAGGGAAAAAATTGATAAACACAAAATACTATCATTTATTGAATAACCGTGTATATACAAGTTGCAATGATATAAGTAAATATTTATATAACTTTTTGTTATCGTCATAAATCATGGGGCTTAATTTGTGAAGGTATCTAGGACTGATCATATAATCCACTTAGTGGGTGTTATCTGGCTGTGTCCGATATAATTACGTAATGTTTACTTAGCCCGATATAACTACCTAATATTTCCTTAGCCAGTAATAGTATTAAAGGTCTGCGGTATGAAATTACCATCACTGATCGTTTAAATACAATCTCCATTAATGCCTTCATATTTATCCAACAGGAAATACACGACTGTAAAGATGCAATCGGATGTTCAGCTGACTCGTCTATTCCATTCGTTGAAATGGAATTACATGTGACAGCGGAAAGGAAGAAAATGAACTGCATGATTTTCACTTAATTGCAGAATGAAGACATGCCAACTGTTTCAGAGAATAGTAGGTTTTCATTCGAACAAATGATTTCTTCGTTTATTTTCGGACCACCATTCTCCCTCCCCCCCGCCAACTATTTTTGCGATTTGGCATCATGCTCACGCTGAATGGTTGTGAGGTGTTAATAATTACTTACAATAATGGTCTCATAATCAAGGAAACTACCTTCAAATGATAACAGAGTCTGAAAAAATGAAAGCATTGCTAACAATAATGATTGGCAAGAAACAAACATTATCCACGGCAGAGCTTTTAGAGGAGCAAAAAAAATCCCTGAACAAATTAATAGCCAAAGGTATTACGATTTACTCCTCGTATCACTCGGTTGAAGCGTAACAATGAAAATCTTCGGTCGTCTCCCAAACCTGATGTCATCCTCAAAAATGAGCCACAGCACAGCTCCCCTCAAAGAGATGACCATCACAGCATATACAGTACAGTACAGTACAGTAGATTTATTTGTTCAGCTGGATACTGCAAACACCTCATATCTATTATAGTTATGTTGTTCTTGCCAGCGTAACTCTGCAAATATGTCAATAGTACTACAGAAATCTCAGTGGTTGTTGACTGGATTAGATCAAGCTGGCCCTAATCCTTAAACTTGGTGTCACAATGACCCCATTGTACAGTAGTTATTATCCAACAGCTCAACCCTACTATTTTCATTTGAGAGAAACCATAGGTTCCACATTCCTGACAGAATTTCACTGACACCCTCATTAACACGATACGTCTAAAACTAAAACCTGTTCTTATCTGCAGAAACCACTTTCTTACACGATGAAATCGTGGACCAGCGACAGCACAGACTAATGAATAGTGTGTTCTGACAGTGGACTAACCAAGGGAAAGAAAAATTATAGTTTCTGTCTTGTTATTTTCCAGAAAACTCGATTGTTCAACTGGGGAATATGAATGGTATTGGTAACGTGAACTAGGAAAATAAAATGCCCGAGTAAAAAAAAATAAATGTTGATGAAGGCCCGAGATTCTAAGTTCTCCTGAATTGACAAAAAAAAAAAAAAAAATGCGGCCATGAATCTTCCACTTTCTTTTCTTTCTGCTTCCCTCACTTCTGTTAGCTGCTCTATCTACAGGGTAATTGTATTCCATCCTCCATCCTCTGATCGGTTTCAGGAAACCCCATAAAGATATAAGAGGGATTTAAAGGCTGATGTCCAGCCTTTTAGCATGGGGAGAAAGATTCGATGTTTCTCACTGTAACGAGAAATTGGGCCCATCAATAAAATGCGTCTAGTTTGTCTGGATCAATTTTCCAGCCAATCACAAATGAGATAAAAAAAAAAAAAGGTGGGGTGATGCCCTCTACATTAATGAGCCTCAAGACCACGTCGTAGCAAAAAAAAAAAAAAAAAAGCTAAGGGGGATCTTCTAGTCTTATAGGTCTGGGATGTTGTTCAGTTCGCGTTTGTTCTTTGTGCAGAGAAGGATGTCTCAAGTAAGATTAAGTTTGTCATTGGTTGTTGCTCATGCGTTTTTTTTGTGTGAGTGTGTGTGTGTAGGCTATGTGTTTGCGTGTCTCGTCTCAAAATTTCTTTTTGTTATTAAGCTTAAAATAGTTTAATATTTTTGGCACAGGTTCACTTATAATTTGTGAATTCTCTCATCTCATCGCACAGGGTTTTGTGAAGATATATAAAATCATTGTGTAAAATTTTAGTGTGGAGTTTCAGCTTTCTGCCACCGAGGTTTTCCTTTTTTTTAATTTTTTTTTCCAGATAATAAAGTTGGCATGTTTCATGTTGCTAGTATGGCTATCCTGGGCGGGAAATTGGCACTCAGCATCTGGTCTCTCATCGGATGAAGACAGCAACGAGAGTAAGTCTAATTGTCCTTAGTCCTTCTTAAAGAATCTTTAGCACTCAGACTTTCGATACTTTTCTTCTGAAAAAATTTCTTTGTGAAATTCACGTGATGAAAAGTACACTGTTATACTACTTATTCGTTAATATCACAGCTTATCTTATTAACCAAAGTACCTTTTCAAGGCTACAGTTATTTCAAAAAGACTAGAGAACAATTACCTCATATCTGAATTTTTTTTTTACCAGAAATGTGCGAGATTTACCTCTGAGGCACTATGAGCTTTAATTTTTCGAATTTGGAATCAGATATCATTTTACTGCGCCGTTGTCAAGCCCGCAGAGAGAAAGGTCTTGTTAAACCCGCCAGGCCACCACAGTTCCCACCTTCTGTCAAGCTTTGGAATTCTTCAGCTTTTTTTGAAAGAGGTGGATCTTCCACATTTGTTATTATTTCGTTTCTGAATGTATTTCATATACAGTGTGAAGTTACCGGACGCACACACACACACACACACACACACACACACACGCAGACACAACCAAAGGCCTTTGGTGTTTTACGACAGTAACCCGTTCAAGTAACTGACATGACCTAATAATGTCACTGCCGAGGGCAATTGTGTGAGTGTATTTTCATACCTGACTAAACACACAGTGAGTGTGCCTGCTTGTATAAACACATGGCTAATTATTCCACAGCAAACATAAAAAGATCACCAGTTATGCAAACAGTCAAGAAAGAAAAAAGTGGATAGATATTCATTCCACCTCGCTAATTTCAAATTGTCTTTGGTCTGAGAGGTCAGTTGCAGAACTTTACTCCCAGCTCTATGGAAGCGACCCAGCTTTCTTTTAGAGAACCAGTTATAGCTTACCTTATATACCCTCCGCATCAGAGGTAAGATTGATTTATCGACTCAAGTTTCGTGGTAGAATGGAGCCTTTTTTTTTTTTTTTACCGAGGAGAAACACTCTTGAATCTTTTCATTTCTCTTTCCGATTTCCATTTCTTAATCAGGAACTCATATTAATCAGATCAAATACTGCTTAATATTTTGAGACGCCTATATTTGATTTTGTCTCATACATTTTCCAAAGTTTAAAGGGATAACGCACTGATGAATAATATTTTATGATATTTTATTACCGTTTAGTTAGAAAAATAAATAGAAAAATAAATTGTGGATGCTATATCAAGAAGAGGAGTTACTAAAGAAATGTATTATCCGGTTGAGGCTAAAGTATAATAGACAGATGTGTGTGTGTGTGTGTGTGCCTTTAATATTGACGAAACTTTATACTTTTCAGATACAAGTGATATCGGTCTAGCAGACCATCGTGAAAGTTCCTGTCCGAAATTAAGAGAGCTGTGCACGTTTATTCCGGATTACAGCAATGTAAGTCTATTGCAGACGGAACCATTAAACGGAGCTCACACAGTCATTCTTGAATGTCATTCACCGACCTGACAGTATCTGAAGATTGTCATGCCTGAGAACACACGATCATTGTGGAATGCCATTCCTGTCTCCAGTCAACTCAATCGCTTTCTTTAAAAACAGGTCGTAACCGCAAACGATGGGTGAAAGATTGGGTAAAGAACCGTAATGCCTTCACTAATTTAAACCATAGGTTTAAATTCCCTTAGGGGGATACTGCCTTCAGTGCACCTCATGCGGTGCAATGTAGGCATTACTTAAGGTTCTTTGCAGCGTCCCTGCGTCCCCTAGCTGTAACTGCTTTCATTCCTTTTACCGTACCTCCGTTCATATTCTCTTTCTTCCATCTTCCTGTCCACCCATTTCCTGTTCCCCATGCTTGGCATATGCCTAAAATCTATAAATCAATCAATGAATCTTCCATCTTCCTGTTTCGACTCAGGCAATGCTCTTGATAACAAAATTTAAGCTTGGGCAGCAAAAAAGAGATTCAAAGTGTTTGTCCTGATGGCCTAAATTCCATAACAACAACAAAAAAAAAAACCCTATAGGCCCAGTAAATTGCTTTGAGTAATCTTTTCTTGAATCTGTTTACCCCCTTACTAATTTTTATCCCGCCATATTCTGTGAATCCACTACTATATTTGTTTAATTATTTTGTACGCAATATACGTAATGAATGACAAGGGCGAGTCCTACCTCTGGTGTAGCCTCCATTGTGCTTCGGCTCTTTGTCGCCTTTTCTAAGTCCTTTAGAAAAAAGCAGTTCCTAAAAATCTCACGAGGAGGGTTCGCAGATGTCCTCAGTGCTAGCACCACTTCTTTTAGTCATGAATTCTCTTCATTAACCTTCTGAAATTACTTCTTCAAGTGTTCAATCTCCTTTCAACATCATCGTTAGTGGCATCTTTTTTCATTTACCTGAACATTTCTAAAAGTTTTTCATGCACAACGTTTCTTTTATCTTTCCTCGTGTAATTTTCATTTCGTTTGCCCCAAAGTTCGGGCATATCTTTATACATGTCAATGAAAAGCTGCAGGAAAGCCTTGTTGTCGCTGTTTTCAAAAAGCGATGCCATCTCGTCGTTGACGTACATTCCACAGAGAGAGAGAGTGAGAAGACTGGCTGACACTACTGGCATTCACGAATCACAACAACAGACGATCAGTCTTCCACTCATTCCATAAGCTCCGACCACAAGAATGGTGGATTTTTAAATGTTTTGAAATCCACCATTCATAGTTTTAGTGACTGATAGTCCATCATTCCGCTGTTCACACGGTCGGTCGAAATGACATTTACAGAAATACTGATATCCGAACGATCCCTGTGAACTAGGCTTCAGTCTTGTTATTCACTTCTACCATAATTTTCCTCCCTTCCAGTATTAAACGGCTTACCTTGTTTAAGACAAGGCCTTTCATCTTTGTGTTCTTTATTCTTATATGCATTGATGTTTGATTTATCGGATCTTTCCTAGATAGTGACCCCAGAAAAGTTTGGGGGTCGCTATCTAGGACTAATATTTCTTGGGGTCATTATCTTAACGATATTTACAGTCTTTTGTTTATGTGTTTACTGTCATTCCCAACCGGCTAGTACTAAAAACGCCGCAAAGGCGGATGCATACCGGGTTAAAACCCTTGGGGATCACTATCTGGGAAAGATCCGATTTATCATATGTAAACTGAATACATGTTTGGTATACTTTTCCCATTATGTGGTTGTTTCAAAAGCAGCCTCTCACGTTATGGTGAACGTTTACCAAAAAAGAAATAGCTATTCCTCAGGTCTTGCTTGCAAATTATAATTCTACAGCATTCATGTTGCTCTGTAATTGAAATGGCAAGTGAATAATTTTTTTGCTAAGTAAAATGAAGTAGTTGATCACAATATCGACATTTTGAGCGTGTATGCAAAAAATCACATTTGGCATCTGCCCAAACAGCCCTTATGCAAATGCGCTGCATATACCTGTACCTTTGTAGTGTTGAGATGATTTATATTCTCTCATTTTCACCAGATATGCTACAGCAACATTCAATGTGGAAAGGGCAAAGTGTGTTGCTGGGACAAGTGTGTTCGGCGCAGAGTCTGCGTTGATGGAGTGAACTCGGACTAGCGTCTCTTCTTCGAGATAGAAGACACTCGGAAAAGATAGACGCAAATGACGTGGGTTTGTTTTAGGGAAAACATGCTCATCACTTTATTTCCTGTTCTAGAGTCTTTTAATGGTTCTTATCTCACGTATGGTTGTTGTAATTAACAGTGACAGTCTTATTTTCTATTCTGATGATAATTTCTACCATTTAATTCTAGCAGGCTCTTGTCAACCAATAATAAATGTCTGAGGGGAAATCCGTTTATTTCTTATAGTTATGGTATAAAATGTTATAATTATGGTATTGTGTTGTAACCAATGGTTCTTATACTAACCAGTTTGAAATACATGGTAGTAATAAAACTAATAATAGATATAGGCTACCTATATATTTATCAGACGGGGACCTCTTCGTATGTAAAGGACTTCCGAACACGTAGGAATGGACCTGTTTTCTCCCGGAACCTTGTAGAGAGTTTCCTCGACATAGTTGGCACGGTAGGATACTCTCAGAAATCCTTCTTTCCTTAAGAGGAGAAGGATCCTTGCATAGCGCTGCAGTTCATCCATAACCTGAATAATAATAATAATAATAATAATAATAATAATAATAATAATAATAATAATAATAATAATAATAATAATAATAATAATAATTGGCAAAACAACAGCAATATTAAAAATAACAGTAATGATAATGGGAACATAGGCCTACATTTTCAGGCGGGAGATCCATAATGGCCATCGTGTGGACCTCAATTGCGATTTGCATGATACCTGGCCATAAGTTTTTTCTTGACAGGTAAGGAATCACATCCCATTCGGTATTCTCGATGTCAACCTGAAAGTGCATAGAAGGAGCCCTGTTTATTTTCACTCACCTGGCCAAGAGTCTAACGTACGGAATGTATAGAAAATTACTGTACTCATATAAGGACTGAGAGGGTTAAGGCTAAAAGAGCCTTTGCTGTCACAAGGTCAATTTAACCCTACAACAACAAAAAAAATAGTATTATTACTCTAGTACTATCAGAAGCACTGCTGTTATCAGTTATATTATTATCAGCAAAGACTATACTACTGTTTCTTCTACTATTACTGCCACAGCTAGCACTACTTTACAGTTTTGATACTGTTTAGAATCCCCGAAGGCACCTTGAGGTAATGAACAACTTGGTTCGCGTGTCCAACAAGCTTTCTTATTTCATCGTAGGTGTTGTAGTGCCCCTCAATCATTTCGTTGGCGTGTGAGTCAACGTAGGTGACGTTGTGAAGGAGGGTCTGCAAAACAGATTGTATAAGGGACTGACAGATAGATGAGTAAAGGCAAAATGGAGATAATATGACCAATTTTACGTATTGCTTGTACTAAGGTTGTTGCATAATTCTTTCAGCCAGGATGACGTAAACTTTGTTTTCCACTTCAGCGTTTTCGTATGGCATCAAGTACTTAAATTGGCAAAATATTTTAATTCATACTTATTTAAAAACATACTTCAAGTTAAAGAAATAATTTTTTCATTCACTATTAATCTGTAATATTCCATCTATGAATGGATTTCTATTTAACAATACCGAAGCAGCTATCGTTTATTCCAGCACTCACGATCAATGCTTAAAAGATACGGTCTCTTAAAAAGTTTATCAACGCCTTTGCTTTTGTTTGTAAATAATTATGGTGAACAAATGATAGAGACAATACTCACGTAGTTTTTAGCACTTATACCGATGTGGAAAAACTTCTGTTTTTCTAGAAGTTGACTGTTTACGTCACTTTTGTTTATTGTTGGATCGAACATGAAGACGTCACACCCGAAGTAATTTGACTGAAGAACGAAAGGGAAAAGGTTAGTTTCTCTCTCTCTCGCTTTGTCTCTGTTGTTGTGAATGAAAACTGTTGTAATTGGCACCATTGTTTTTCATGCAACCGTTGGTGTCTGTGCATTAAAAAATTTAGAAAGAATATTTTTCTTGTGAACAGATTCATTACTCACCTTCGGCCATATCTAGTTGTTTACCGTGAAACTACTATAAATAGTAGCTTGTTTAAACTGTTTTGTGAGAGTATATTTTTCAAACAATCAATCAAGTGGTGGAAGCTGACTCAAGAGGAGGAAGAGAGGCAGGAATTTAATGAGAGAGCATTGACGGAAGTTAGATTGCTAGAGGGAGTGCAAGAACGGTGGTGTCAAAACAGTAGCCTACGGTGATAAAGAGAGTGGGTGGAGAGGTGCTGGGAACGAAACCTCCTGATGATAAGGGAACTTGTTGGTGATATGTTGAAGTGAAAGAGGTGCTGAAAGCCAAAAAAGGATCTGGGAAAAGTATGGACAGTAAGAGCATAAGGAGAGGTAGCAAAGACATAAGAAACAAGTAAAGAAGGCAGTTGCACAAGAAAAGGCAAGAGCATTAGATGGCATGTACGAAGAGCTGCCAACGCCTGAGGGGGAGAGAAAAATTTACAGAATTGCAAAGTCGAGGTACAAGAACACCAAAGGCTACTCCCATGTAAAACAGGTCAAGAATGGGAATGGAGTAGTTTTATGCAATGGGGATGAGACAACGAGGAGGTGGAAAGAATATTATGAACACCTGTTAAATGAAGAAAATCCTAGAAAATTCTTTGAAGATGGATTCCAGAACCTTGGTATGACTGCACATAGTATTCATAGATCTGGAAAAGGCATATGATAGGGTCCCACGCCAAGAGGTTTGGAGGTGCATGCGAGTAAAGGGAATACCGGAGAAGTATGTGAGGTTGGTCCAAGATATGTATGAAGGAGCAAAAACGCAGTTTAGAAGCAGTGTTGGGTTAATTGACGGTAGTTTAGAAGCAGTGTTGGGTTAATTGACGGTAATTTTTCGGAAGACTCCAGCCAGCCATTTCGGAAGGCGCCAGCTAGCCATTTTTGCATGAAAACCCATTTTGGGTTTTTCATGCAAAAACTAAATGATAGGGCACTAAAGAACTCCAAAATACCAACCTATCGTAACCTGTAAGTTGTGTACAATTTTGGCCGTATTAGCTGGAGGAGGGAGTCAAATAAGTCGTTTTGATTTAATTATTTTTCTCTGACATTTGTTATGTATTGAGAAGAAATTTTTCGTTTTGATGTGTATTACCCAAGAAAAATATAAATTGTGAAGTGGGAGGTGGCTGATAATACCAGTAAGAGTTGGTTTACATCAGGGATCTGCTTTAAGTCCATATCTTTTTGACCTGATAATGGATGTGCTATCTCAAGGAATAAGAGATCAATCCCCCTGGTGCATGTTGTTTGCTGATGACATGTGTTATGCAGCACCAACAGAGGGGTAGTGGAGTCTAAACTAGAGCAATGGAGGAAGGTACTGAAAGGCAGAGAACTAAAGGTAAGTGGGAAGAAGACTGAATACCTAAGTTTTAATGAAGATCAAGACTCCGAGATTAATATGGAAGGGACAAGGTTGAACCGAGCAGAAAAATTTAGGTATCTTGGTTCAACAGTGGCTGATGATGGAAATTTGGATGTAGAAATAGCACGCACAGTGCAGGCCGGGTGGAAAAATTGGAGAAAGATGTCAGGTGTCTTGTGCGACCGCAGAATCAACATAAAGGTTAAAGAAAGAGTGTATAAGACAATGGTGAGACCAGCTTTGATGCATGGAACAGAAACATGGCCGGTAAAGAGAGTGCTAGAGAAGAAACTGGATGCGGTAGAGATGAAAATGCTCAGGTGGATGTGTGGAGTAACAAAAATGGACAGGATAAAAAATGAAAGAATAAGAGGAACTACGAAAGTCGTAGAACTATCAAAGAAGGCCCAGGAAAGAAGACTGCAATGGTATGGCCATGTGATGAGAAGGGATGAGACATATGTTGGGAGGAGAGTGATACCCATGGAGCAAGAGGAAGACCGAAGCGAAGGTGGATGGATGTAGGCCTACAGTAGCTAGAGAAGACCTAAGAGACAAACAATTGTCAGAGGAAGATGTGTCTGACCGAGCCAGGTGGAGGAAAGCCGTCAGAAACATCGACCCCACATACAAGTAGGAAAAGATGCAGAGAAAGATTTTTCAAACACTATTGTATTACCACAACTAGTATATTTTGATCATGAATGATTCGGTGATATCATTCATGATTCATATTAGTTTAAGCAGCGAGAAAATATATATTGGATTAAAGATTCATCCTCCTTCTATTTTTTTTCTTGTATGAGGCTAGGCCTAATGATATGACCATCTATGGAAAAAATATGTTTTGTCCTTAGGTATAAAGAACTACCATAATATTATGGACTTCATATATTAAAAGTACTACTTCAATACTACCAAACTTTTTGACGGGACAAATACATTAGCCTATAGAAAAAAGTATCACACATACACAAATGGAGAGGCACTTACCATATCATCAAAGGAAGTGTCATGGCCTATACCGAAAGAGTACACTGTGCAGTTCCTCGGTTTCAGAGCAACGTCGGGGTCCAAGCAGACATTTTTATCGTAGTCTACCGTCCTGTTTCAAAGTTATGAGAATCATTACTTTGTGTCTTCCAAAGTGAATAACTGAAGTGATATGTTATTCATGTGCATAATTATTTAGCAGAAAATCACCGCGCTTCTGTAGACCTACGCAAAGAATTTGTTACGCAGTGGTTAGTCGATTTGGATTGATCCCAGGCTGTGACTCATAGCCAAAGTGGAAGAAGGAAATAGGGGCTAGCACCTCATCCCTAAAGAACTGTGCGCTTGTGTGCGTGTGCTGTGTGTTTTGGCGTGTTACAAACTTACTTTCTACAATACGTTCCTCCAAATCGAACCAGCTTTCTGCACTCTGTTTCCGGCGAGGACAGCCAAGAATAGAAGTCGTCCACAGTAATGAATTTTGGCGGATCCAGACTCCTGAGTGGAGAGAAAATAGAATAATGGTCGTTGCATCATATCTACTTTCTTGCAATATACCATTTTATCTCATATCCTTATCCTATTCAGTATAAGGTTGCTCAGTAAGTTAAGGACCTATTTGGCATATTGCCAATAATGGTAATTATATAATGAACAATGAAAGGTTATAAGTACACACATTCGTTCTTTATCGAGATAACTGTCAACGTCTTCTTTTTACAAAACCTAAAATTTCTTGCAGTTTCACTTTGCCTCAGTACAAGTTTTCTAACAATGTTTGGTATCTTCCGTTAAATTCAATCCCAGCAGTAGTTATGCAGGCTAGGTCTAGTTTGACCACTCGTATTAACTACCAAGCGTAATTATAACAAACAAAACGAAACTCAGGCTTAATACTTTCTGAGAAATCTCTGAGCTTAATCTAGAATGATAACCTACCTGGTTCGTCTGTGAATTCTAGGTCTCTGTTCTTCATCAGTACCCGCGTTGTTAGCTGTCATAGCTTCGTAATGTCGTCTCTGATGCTCCTTGAGTGTGCTGATGCACATGAAACAGCTGTACACAGCTAAGGCCAGAAGGTATGCCGCGAGAGGAGTCACTCTGATTCGAACCGGTGTCATGGCCAAGAGCATGTTTAGTTTATATCTGTGTCAAATAATTTTAGACGGATTAGGCCTATGCGCGATATTTGGGAGTCAGTGGATTTACGTTAGCGTCATTTATTTACGCACAGGGTATAATTAGTTTTTAACACAATGGATAAAATTACCACTTGTAGTGTTTCCGGGACAATGGATATCTCTTAATAAAAGAGAAAAATGAAAAGTAGACAATATATATATATATATATATATATATATATATATATATATATATATATATATATATACATACATATATTTTATGTTAACCTTGAACTTACATTACTCCTTCTCTTTTGAACCCTTGTGAGTGCAACGTTACGAGTAACTTTTCACGTCTATATTTTGTGGTACCACCTACACAAAACATTTTTGTCTCCATTTCCTATAAGTGCTCTTGCCTAAAGAGCCAATCACCTTTTGAAAAACAAATTCAGAAGCACAAAAAGCAACATTTCAACGTCAGTAACAATGCTTCTTTAAAAGGAAAAATGAATCAGAATATTTTGCAGAAGCCAAGATGGGCCAACATCATTAACACCTTGAGTATACTGTAAATATTCAGCGGAACAATGGTCTACAGACATATTAATGATAGTCTAACACAAACTTCTTATGCGCTGTTTATATATATATATATATATATATATATATATATATATATATATATATATATATATATATATATATATATATTCAAATACACTCACATACATGCCCTTTAACATTTACAGGGCTTTATACACTTCATACACATTAGATTCACTTATCATTTAGAATACTCCGTGTTTTAAAGGGAAAACATTTGGCAGTTTTGTTTCGGAAAAACAGGTTTTCCGAAAAAAGTTTCTACGTGGCATATTGGCACTAGATATTGTTTAACTCGTTCTCATCATCGGCTTATGTTTCCATGGAGGTTCCAGTGAAATTTGTGTTAGTTAATTCACTCTTTAAAGCTATTGAAAACCCACTCGAATTCTCCAGTCACACCATTCTCGATCACTATAGTTGAGAAGCGGTAGTCGAAACTGTTGATGGAGAAGTAACATCATACGAGTTAATAATGTGAGCCATACTGGAAAGAGGCAGAGTTATGTTAGCATGTACGAGCCGTGGTCATATTTGTCGATTACTTTTATAAATTTGCACCCAGAATTCTGGGATCTATTTACTTTTCAGAGTAATAACCGTATAATAAAGTTGTATGACACATGCATCAAAACATACAATTTATATTTAATTATTTTTAAGGTGACCGTACAATATCATTAGACGATTATGCAAATTCATACTTGACCATTTTTTTGTGGATGCTGCCTTTCTTACAACTAGACTAAAAGTTTATTCTATGAAATTAATGTAAATTTTGACTGAAAGATAGATTCGAATCGACCGTCCGTAAGTTTCCACAACACTCTTTGAACAGCAAAAGTGAAAACCTTCTTGGATGTCAGTAACCGCGGGCGACCGACGTGAGTTGTTCAAATTACCCAGAGTCAAGTTTTGCAGTATCTTTTCCTTATCCACGTCGTGGTTTCAGGAAAATATTTCGTGTTTACTTTCCTGTAAGATGAAGAGATTTGACAGAATCGAGGGAGTTTAGGATCCAAGTTGTTTCTTCTCGTTTTTAGGTTTTCGTGTCACCAAACTAAGCACCGAAGTCCATTTGTTTTCATTATCGATTCCATTCCATATTGGGTAGAGAGAGAGAGAGAGAGAGAGAGAGAGAGAGAGAGAGAGAGAGAGAGAGAGAGATCAAATAACACTGTGCCTTAATTTTCACAGCTATATGCCTGTTCTTTTAATCCAACTGTTATGGACAGTATAAACATATTTGTATGCCCGTATGTATATTGGCTTAATTCCAGCTGTGTAGTCATTGTTATCTACGCGTTGTGTAGTTTATCTGACTTTTTGTTTATGTATTTATATACTTATTTGTTAATCAAGTTATCGCCCTTGTTAATTATTGTTGTTGTTATTGATGTGCTATATATCTCTTATTGGCATTGTGAGCCATCGTTTTGAATATTAATACAGATGATAATACTAATACTCATGCTGACATTCAGAATGAGTCAAGTTTTCAAAAATGCTCCTAGAGTATATAGAAAGTATTTTACGTTCGACACGTAAGATTTCTTCAGAATAATCTTAAATATTCAAGAAACAAACTAAACACTTTGATTACATACAGGAGAGGTTCATTTGTCTCTTAAGTAGTTTCTTATCAGACACCCGGTGTTTTTCTCATGTTTTACCTCCTTCGTGTCTACTGATTTACAGAGATGTAATTTAAAAAATTTATGACGCCTTTTTTTCAGGTAAAATATCGAAGAATAATATACCAAAATTGCTTTGAATAAGATTTACGATAAAAAATTATTTTGTTATTTTATAACAATTGGATTTTACCCTAGCCACTGTCATAGGACTATTTCTATAGGTTAGTTAAAGACCGTATCAGCAGAATATACAAATATTACGTGGGTAAGGTTAATAAACCCTTTTTTATGGAGCCCTTTTTTAAATGTCAATCAGTCATCGACTCGATCGTTCAGTTAGTCACTCGATCAAAAATAAAATTTTCCAAGATATCTAACAACAGAGGTAACAAGGAAATCGAGGCAACTTCTTAATATATCGGCGTGCTTTTTTACTTCTTAATTCCTGGTTTCTTGATTATTACCTGTGTGTACGTGTGTGTGAGCGCGCGCGCTCGTTTGCACATCGCAGCAATTCTCTAGCTATTCACACTCAGCGTGAGACTTGCTCTATACACCTCTGAACCAAAACGGTAACGTCAGGCCTTTGCAAACCGATACTTTTCCTTAATGAACAATGCTCACTTTTTCTGAATATCTGGCGGCCACTGGAGCAAAAGAAGTCTATTTTGTGAGGTCCAGTGAATTCGAAGGACAAGGATGACGTAAATACAGGTGGTCAGGACTGACTGGACACCTGAGCCAAGGTCTTGGTGACATTTGACCTTATCGATGGTAAGGGAGGATTGCAATCCGGGAATCTGTAAGTAAATTGTTCCTTTACTCTAAGACTGGCGATCTGCTTATAATGCAATTGTTTTCATATATAATCTTGATTTTTTCCTGTATCAACGTCACAGAAGTCCTGTAGAATTGTACATTTCCCTTACTTGTCGTAACTTTGAAATTTTGCCCAAGTTTTCGATGTAGCTTTTAGCTCATTTTGAAGCCAGGAATTCAGTTTTTGTTGTTACCGCTCTAGGAAGCATTTCTGCAAATCTAAAATAGGTGAATTTATCCGCTATGAGCATTATTTGGATTTCATCCTTCCTCTGTTTACCAGATGGGTTTCTGATGCAAGCTTGTGCCTTCACCCTCTAGTGATGAAATATGGCTGGTTCATATATCGAGAACAAACAACGATTGCGCTTTAAAATCTCGCACTTTTATATCTTACAAATTTAAATACAACAAGAGAGAGAGAGAGAGAGAGATTAAAAACTACAAATTACGGTTTTATTCGCCATGATCACCGACTCCGGAAGCACATCACTTGATGAATGAATTCATTAGTTCTAAGAAGAATAATAACAAAAACTCGTCTGGGTCTCAACAAGAATGCGTGGGTAAATCCTATCTGAACACGTGATAGTTCTCATGAGAGACAAGAATACCCTTTGCTCTTTATTGTATTTGCTCCTAATTCTCTTTGTTACTTGCTGGCAAATCTCCACTGTTGTCATGGGTCCCGTTAGGTACAAATGACTTGTTATTTATTAATTTTTTTAATTATGATTTACTTTCCTTTAGATTCGTACAACTTCATTTTAATCGTGCATGTTACTTACTTTTCGTGTGGGTATCCATTCAACTTTCGGTCGTGAAATAGGGATTTAATTTGTCTTTTCCTTGCGGGGGCGGGTAGGGGTAGGGTGTCGATGAGGGAAGCTAACTGTTAAAATCCGAAGCGGATATCACTGAAGCTAAATCATGTTTAGCTGAAGCTTGCGTTGTTGTTGGCCAATCAGAGGCAAGATGGAAGCCTTAGAGATAATGACTTATATACTTCTTTCGTGATTTTATTTTTTATGGATATTCTTGAAGGATTTGCTTCATAGCCTAGGAAGATTTTCACTGAGTTTTCCTCCAACATTCACCTCCCATTCCCCGTAAACGAAACGAAAAAAGCTCTCAGCTTTGCCCCTCAGTAGATATTATGAGCAGGAGATTCCTAAAATCACTTTTCTTCAACTTAGCTGAATGAGGGTTACCTATCTGTGTAAAGGTATATAGTTACTTCATGGGTCGCTGTCAGGAATATGGCATAATATCACGGTAGTAACTTGCTCGAACGTGGCCGTTTTGAGGGGCGCAGAGAGTGAGAGAGAAAGAGTGAGGGCGGAGCATGTCATTCATACTTGGAGTTATAAGGCTTAATCAAGGAAGCGACCTCAGCAGACCGAATACTACCTTGCGAAAGATGAATGGCCGGTACATCTTTTTTGAAATAATTTTTCACAGAATTTGTGAAAAACGGAAATTTGATGTAAAGGGATAACGGAAAGAAAATACCGAGGTCTCACGTGTTTTGAATTTTTGTAAACAAATTATGCGAAAGTTAAGTATACCTTAGTTTTACCAGACCACTGAGCTGATTAACAGCTCTCCTAGGGCTGGTCCGAAGGATTAGACTTATTTTACGTGGCTAAGAACCAGTTGGTTACTTAGCAACGGGACCTACAGCTTATTGTGGAATCCGAACCACATTATATTGAGAAATAAATTCCTCTAACTCTTCATCAGCCGGCCGGAGACTCGAACTCGGGCCTAGCGAGTGCTAGTCCACAGCTCTACCGACTCGCCCAACGAAGAGCTTACCATTATTGATAGAGTCAATTCGAATTTCATTAATATAAAATCAGTGTAATGATACTTTGATGAATATGAAAACAAATAGATCTTCAGTGATTTAATTTAATTTTGTACAAAACATGAGTTGTTTTATCCATTATCAATACCGTTAATTTAAGCGCAATAGAAGTACAGTGGAGAATTTTTCTGATTTTATTTGTCAATGACCAGTCTGAGGTCATTGCTGTTAATCGCTTCATCGATGGTCAAAGGTGGCGGTACAGGTCGAGAGGTCAAGGTCGAACGTGTGTTGCTTCTGAAGCCGGAAAACAACCCTGAAATAAATAATTTAATATATAAATAAAAAATGTAAATAAATGAAGAAGTAATTATAAAAACGACACGCAGTCAATTAGAGCAGTGCATTAAAACAAAATTATATATAACAAATTCCTATATATATATATATATATATATATATATATATATATATATATATATATATATATGAGAGGGAGAGAGATCGGTTCTGATTTCAGCTGTAGTTTTAGAACGTACATAAACAACTGAAATTTGACCTAGCGAAAAATGCTGAATCAGGTCATTTATAGCTTGTCAGGAATGTTACCTATAAAATGAATAAGTTATAATTCTGTAGAATGGTTCATCCTTTCGTTTAAGCTTCAGGTATTAATAATGAATGTCTTTAATCGAAGTAGTTTCTTTTTACTAATTTACACATCCTCACTTTGTCCTTGGACTTGACATTTGTGGAAACTTCGAAACAAAATCGGAATAATAATTAACATTCGTTGTTCCCACCTTGTAGGACAACTTATGGAGACTTTCCAACGCACGGAGAAACACAGCAATACTCAACCTGAGAAGAAATCGCCAACACCTTCAAAGAAGTTCCCCACGCCTTCTCCGACGTTCTCGACGAAGTCGCCGACGGCGTCGAAGAACTGCGGGCGCGCTTCCGTCCCCTCCGCCGCCAACGCCAGCAGCAGACATAAGGTCACGGCCAGCAGATAAACGGTTCGCATCATCTGTGGAAATCAAAGGCGAACTTAGATGGTCAAGAAAGGTAAGAGTGTTTATTCTCAATTCTGATAGTATTTCAGACTATTAATTGCATGTGTTGGTTATTTGTAATGTAAATTCCTATATAAAACCGGATGAAGAAAACCTTTTTCATTCTTGCAAGCACGCTTCCGCGTAGAGAATGTTTGCCTTAAATATTTGTTAATTAGTCTGGTTTATACTTTGCACATACGCAGCATCTTGTAACCAGTGGTAAAGGGTATTTTTTTAAAGTAAACGGAGAAGGCTACATGCAAAATTAAAGCTCACATAACACAAGGAAGTAAACTAGAGGAAAATTTGTGATTTTTTTTTGTTTTTGTTTATTCCGTATCCGTTCATGGAGCACAGATGGAAATCGGGAAAAACAAATAAATTAAACGAAAGTTTTCGGAGGGTTAAGAGACTGATAATGCACGGAGCAAACGAGATGTTTGCAGATAACAGAAAGGTTGATGTTTAAGATGAGAAGCCTTTTAATTCTTAACAAGGAAGTGAGCCTTCATGTAGACTTATTATTATTATTATTGGGTAAAAATCTCAATTACGAGGGCATAAGTAATTTTCCTTAAGGTCCACAATAATATATATGATGGTAACAGTTGTAAAGCTTTATAAAACTATATAAAAACTTTCGAACCCTCCCCTGGGTTCATCTTCAGTTCAAATGAGTACATTTAACGTAAAATGCACCGAGATAAACTGAAGACGCCAAGAATGGCTGGCCCCGGCAGTCGAACTCCAACGGACACCTTCGATTCCTCCTGATGAGATATTACGTGCTACATATTATTATTATTATTCCTAAGTTTTGCTCACAGAATATGCAAAATGGCTGTTAACTTTAACAGTCTCCACAATACACAGTACAACTATATATCCGAGGAAAAGAAAAATTAGACGTGAGATCATATGGAAATAATTTATATAGATTGTTAACTGACAAACAGATAAGCAGCGGCTGAAAATGAATAGACAAAATAAACCATGACACAAGATCAGAATCACATCATGACACTGCGCTAACTCAGGAGACCTAAACGCTGACAATGATATAAAGTTAGATTCTCAGTGGTGGTCTAAAAGAAAAATAGGATTATCGCTTCGAACGGTTTTACATGGAAATTGAAGTTCGTACTGACTAAAAATAGTCTGTGTACTTAGTACTATCATCATCACATACTGGAACTGATCCTTTGGTATCAAAAGACTGTATCAACATTCACTTTCTATAACTTACAACCAGATTCAATTATTATAAGTGAGAGTACAGTAACTTCCAACTACATGCACTGTGCATCATATTTGCAATGAATTTATAATTATTTTGAAAAATAAATCTGAAGTCCTAGTCCACTTGTAAGGCGACTAAACGTAGCAATTTAGAGACCTAGACTTCTCGATTAAACGAGACGTGATTTAAAAGGGGATTTCCCAGTTCCCCCAACAGCCGAGAAGACAGATGAAAGCGAAAGTTAGCAATCGTTAAGTTAGGGAAGACATTTGTACCAAGGGTGGTCGTTTCATGAATGAGTTACGGGTGATGGAGGAATTTGATGCAACGACAACAGAGGAACATTAAAGGAAGTGTATTTAAATTGGCGTGAAGAACAAAAGGCACTGTAGAGGCTTTGCAGAAGCAGCTTTTTGGAAGACTGCGTGTGTGTGGGTATGCTTCCACTCTGGCTTTTGTAAATTTATGCACACCGCTTTGTATTATAACAATGTGAGGGAAGGGCCACAAAGAGAGATGGATAGTATTCGACTCATCTGTTTGTCATTCCTCAAGTCACGCACTTTTACGAAAATTCGTCTACTTTTCTGTAACGAATTGAAATTGTTTCCACTGTATAAAAAAATAAGGAAGTTCTTCACTATTCCGAACACGAAGTTAATTGCAAATGCAACGAAGTTCACAAAAAAGTTAGACAGTTGGATTGAATCACTACTCAGGTTTCATGGACTAGAGAAACACTACTCACTCTGACGGGGACTAGCGCAGAACTCTAGTCCAAGGACCTTAGTCAGACTCTTTATACCCAGGTGTCCTCGCTAAAGACAGTTTTTGCGTGTAGTCCCAAATGTCGTGTGTCGAAATGTGCCGCACTCCCTGTATAGATTTCAAAATGATTTGAAGGCGACTCATTTCCTGTTAAGTACATGTTGAGGCTACCGTTCATTTAACGCTCCTGAAGAGACTGCTACAAACAAACCGTTATTTTAAATTTGTTTTCAAAACTTGAAATTGTAAGAACCGATTCGAACGTCCACGTAAAGTAGCTCTTCCATCAACAGAGGCTACGTGCTTGACCTTGAAGTAAGGTTGGTTCGGTGTTTAGTAGTTGGTTACTTTTGCCATAACCTTTAGCATTTTACTCTCATTGAGCGAGCGCTGTTGAAATGAAGATGGAAGTACTTCTCAATCAGTTTTAAGTTCTGGTAGCACACATCAGCATTTTTTTTTTTTTTTTGTAAAAAATTTCTGACATTCTTAACCCATTAGTTTCCTACTGGCGTTATTATTTCTCAGAGACATTGCCATTACAAAAGAAATTAACTTTAAAAAAGTGTTACATGCCTTTAACGTAAAAAAACTTTTTTTTTTTTTGCATACCCCGGTAAATCTGTGATGTACTTCCTTCTCTTTAAATCTCTATGCCCAATTTTAATTCCTTGTTTCAGGCTAAATCGTCATAGGTAATCCGCTAATCTTAACGGATTTCTTTGAATTAAGTTACGTTTACATCACTGACTACTAAAAAAAAGTCAAATATTGAGAAATCATTTACTGCGTTTGGGCTGAACACACCCACTGAAAGGAGAAACCCTAGGAGCGATTACGAAAAAAAAAGATCAGAAATCGCGAAAGAAAAGGTATTTGTAAGAAAGCCTTTATTGCTACTTGATCTTTTGTCTTGATTACAGCTACCGCACACTTCCGGAAAGATTACACACACACACACAATATATATATATATATATATATATATATATATATATATATATATATATATATATATATATATATATATATATATATTATATATAATAAAAAAGCTATTTCTGTGCGATTATGTAGAACACCGAAGACCTTACAGAAGACTTCCTCTTTACGCCATTCGTCGAAACGTTTCACCACAAAGTTGATCGAGTTTGTTGAGGCCATCTGCCTAACCACATAACGACAGCTCAGATACGAAGGCCGTATGCCGTTAAAATAATTGAGAGTTCGTTTTCAAATCTGGTTTGCCTTTTTAACAGGAGAATTCAAATAGCTTTTTTTTAATCACTGAAGAGAGGTAGTGATGTTTGATCATCCGAAGTAATTCAGATCAGTCAAAAGGTAAAATAGAATGCTAAACGGTTAGATGTGCAGCAGAGAAAAGCGAGCAACATCAATTTATGTTTTCCTTATCGAGAGAGAGAGAGAGAGAGAGTATTCGCCAAACTTTGTTGCCATCAAGAGCGTGGTTGCCAAGCCTTTGTTTTAATCATAAGGTAAACAGTAGCTCTTCAGCATACAATCTTGGTCTTTTTCTCCCCAAAAATGGACTAATTAGCTGCGTCTTTTGTAATCCTCTGTTCTTTCGACATCTGAATGGCCGAACTGCAACCTCGCTGCGCGTTTTTTCGTAGATCAACCATACGGGAATTCAGTGCTTAGATTGCTACACATCCTTTCAAGTCAATATTCTTGCTACTTGTAAGAGAAAAAGAGCGAACTGTTCACCAAAATTTCCATTGCTTAAAGCGTCATGGCCAACGGACGGTTTCAGTCTCATTTGCTTGTCCTTCGGTCTAGATTATTTTCTCAGATGAACCAAATGTCACCCGCTTTTCTTTTCAGAATTTCCGGCTATTTTGCACTTGTGGTTTCCAGCAGTCATCCGTTATAATAAAAATGATAAAAATATATAGTATGAAATTTTCTTCAAACCAAAATAGCTTCTATGACTTATTCAGAGCTATTTTTTTTAATCAATTATTTGACGGAGGACTGAAGCGTTTTGACCTCAAAGGCATTATATCACATTTAAAAAATGGTCTCGCTATTTTATCACAGAAAACTTTAGCACAGTCATGGTCTGTACTGAAAATTCTCGTATTGCTTCTTTCTCTTCAGAGAAGTGGAGTATTTTGTCAAGGAAATTACACCCTCCAAAGTCCGAAATTAGAATTTAATTTCTCTTGACGTTTTTGAGGGATAAAACAGATATTCAAGTGGGTCCTAAGATATTCATACCAACGGCAGGGCACCGAAACCATTGAGAAATAGTCTGAAGAGCTTTCTGGAAGTCTGAACGCAAAACTACATAAAAAAAAAGACTAGATGAAGATTTCATCCACATCTACATGTTTACCTTCACTTGGTAATGACCACGAACTTTTTTATTACGCCTTTTTATTGGATTTGGAAGGTATAAAAACTTAAAAGAATTCATGTTGCAGCTAGAAAAACTTCGACCTTGCTGTGCTACTGACTACGCAGCCAGTCACAGGGATCCACAGTTATTTTACTTTAAAGCACATGTACATGAAATTCTCTCTCTCTCTCTCTCTCTCTCTCTCTCTCTCTCTCTCTCTCTCTCTCTCTCTCTATATATATATATATATATATATATATATATATATATATATATATATATATATATATGATAGAGAGAGAGTTCTATTTTATATGTAACTCCGTGCCTAACTCTATTTGTTTTTCACCAAAACGGCCACATGGTTCAACAAGTGCTCTCTGGAGATAGCTAGATCTAGGCTAACAGTGTTTGTCTCTTTTTACCTTTCTTTTCTTATTCCTTTGTATATTTGTTCGACGTGATGTGCAAAATATACACATGCGAACCAGGCATTTAATATGGTGGTCTGCCTTCACTTAGATGGTCTATCTTTGAGCTGTCAGTGTACAGAAAAAAAAAACTGGGTTTATTTGTCCATCCAAGAATCTCACAGGAGTTCAAGCGACACCCTACTCGTTTGTTAATTTGTTTTTCTGTCCATAAACTAATCGCAAATTTTGAGGCAGCCAGTCAGGTACCATCGAACCATCCGTTTGATCGTCTTGTTCTCTCTAAGATCCCTTATTTGGCTCATGTGGAACGGCATAAATTAATGTTTTTTATATGTAATTCGAAGTATATGAGGCAATTCTATGAGTTACAATAAAACACCATTTTGGTGAAATAAAAACTCATCCCCTTTGAAGTCGGTTTCACTAGTTTTCATGTAGGCTCAGGCTCACTTATGTTAATGTATTGTCATACACACACACACACACACACACACACACACACATATATATATATATATATATATATATATATATATATATATATATATATATATATATATATATATATATATATATATACACACATACACACACACACACACACACACACACGGGCACGTGTTCTGTCGTGTAAAACCAAGTTTGTAAGTCTCAGTGTAAACTATTCATAAGTTAGCTGAAAATCTTAATATTACTACGTTGACAACAATATTTAGGAAAGTTCCGATCATTTGTGTTTTGGACTGTTTTCCGAGTCGAGTAACCTTTGTTTCAGCAGTTCACGGATGGAAGGAAGGTTCCTGTTTATCCGTGGCGAGGATTGTTGTCGATCACGTCGACGAAAACACGACGCAGGCAACAGCTTCTTTCTTCTCTCGGACTTGACTGTTGATACGTTTAAACGACGATGACACTCGGCCGGATACAACTACTTCCTTCGCTCAGTTCTTGATTTTTGTCGGACAGGATGCAAAACCAACGTCGTTTGGGAATTTCTTCCTGTTTGTTGCAGGAGCAATCAAGAAAGTGACGAGAATTGCTCACGATCGTACGAGTGCCGATCTGGGCGATCGCATCCGTCTTGCAGATGAAGTTTAAGAATTCTGCATGTTTGTAATCATTAGCAGTGATTACTTTGAGGGATAATTTATAGTCGACTGAATGTATCAGTCTCATCCCGCATCGAGTATATCTTTCGAGATATGCACATCTCAAAGAAATGTGTGTCTGTTAATGCGCCAGGTTATGCTTGGAGGGCGGTGAAAGTTTGACCTTCTGCCATGATGTTGTGAATACCGTTGCCACCATAAATGTTGTGAGGACTTCCCTTGAAGACCCTCACTGGTTTGTTAAAATAAGGAGAAGTGTTAAAGAAGAACACGTGCTGCTCTTTGGGGTTTATTCTGTAGCTTAAGTACAAAAAAGTAAGCGTGTTACCGCTCTCACAAATGAGCTCGAATCCCCCGAGTGGTGATACTGATTCAGGCTACACACATGCTTGCGTGTTACAGACACACACATTTGAAACAAATGTGAATTAAAGCTTGTAAAGTAAAAGTAATGATTAAATCGATTACGTTAAATAATTAATTGTCGTTTCCGACTTGAAACAGAACAGATAATGTTGTTAAAGATAAGGTAAATGTTATTCAGTTATGCAGCGAACCTTGTTCGTTCTCGTGTTGTGTCTCCAGCTTTGCTTTGGCAGCGCTGCGTCAACAGGTGATACGAAAAGAAGACTCTCTCTCTCTCTCTCTCTCTCTCTCTCTCTCTCTCTCTCTCTCTCTCTCTCTCTCTCTCTGCATTTTTGCTAACAGTAAATGAGGAGATGACTGGTCATAATGGTGTTTCCTACGAGAGTACGCGTCCTTAGACCCTGTCACACCAACCGTATAAAAGAAATAATTGAAATTTTCTGGACGTGTTGAAATCGATGAAATGGATGATGTCCGATGAGCAAACAGAATTCGACCCTTACTTGACTTGCAAGCACGAGTCCGTCTAGACTTTATCTAATAGATATCAGGCTGTACATTTAAATTCTGGTTCTTACATAAAGATCTAAGCCGCAGAGTCAGGTATCCAAGATGCTTTAGATTCTAGAAATGTCTAAATGAAAAACGAAAACCAGCTGTTTTGTATACGTGCAATTTGATTATTTGACACGTGTTTTACACAATTTAATCTGACACGTAAGAAAAAAGAAAAATGGTATGCATAAAAATTTGTTGTTGATTCTGAAAGAATAAAAACAACAAAGTTTAATTTGCTGTTGACTCTGAAAGAATAGTAACAACAAAGTTTCCTTAACTTCAAAGTCCTTGACTCCTTGTACAACTGTCTGTCTTGTCGGTACTGGAACGTTCTCCTGTTTGTGTTACGGTCTCATTTTGTTGTGTTTCAGGCGTTATATTGTGCCGACAAGTTTTTGTAAAGGTCGACGTGATGTCCCGGTCGACTGACGTAAGTTTTTTCTATTAAGTGTCGAAAAAAGTAATATGTAACTACATAGCATTTTCAAAGAAAAAACTGTTTAGGCTAACCTCAACAAGGTGGGAGAGACCTCGACTCGGTGTTTTTTATTTTATTTTTTGTAGCAGATACCCAATGTGTGTGATTATAGTGAATCTGATATAAAAAAAGTAATAAAAAAAAAGTAATATAAAGTGCCAGAGACAAAACTCTCATAGTGAAAACCAAAGTAGGGTTACAAATTATTGATGCTTCTGTCATATTGCCTAGGCTATTAGGCCTTTTGATTATCACTGTGACCAAGGTAAGGAGTTGGTTAAAATGATCATTTCACGTGCTGAGACAGGTGTTGTCTATGATAATGGTTTTCATTTATTTCCTTTGTATGAGAAACATTTTTGGTAAAACTACAACGTAACCCCACATGGACTTATAGAATGGTTCTGCGCATGCGTCAGTCATTAAGAAGCCATAGGTTCAAGAAGTGATTGGCTAAGGAAACCTATTATCAAAGGAACTCTACTAATCTAGCGTACCCTAACCTAACCTAATGAGTAGTGGTTGTCAGTTGATTATTGTTTCTAGGTACATGCTAAATGGATTCAGATTACCCCTATCAGTAATCTATTTACATTCGGTTGCTATTAAGTCTTAAAGTTGGTGGAACAGTTTATAACACTGGTTTATAAGTTGGAGCTTGCTTCCTTCAAGAAATTCCCAAAGATTTGAAGTGTGGGAGGCGAACAGGGATGAGCATAGATGGTAAAGTTCGAGATAAACCCACCTTACAGACTGTTTGTTCTTGTCCTCCATTGTAAATGTATTTTAAGAGGAAATGATTGTATTGTGAAGTTTATGTTATGTGAAGTTATGGTTTCAGTTTCCATGTATCTCCATGAATGATGTTTGCTCTTGGTGAGCTCTCAATTTTGTTGCCGCAGCAGGATCAAGTGGAAATTGGCAGTTGCCTTGGGTTATCTAACCCTTTTTATGCAGAAGCATCTTCTTGAGTGGTAGGATAAAACAGGACAGCCTGTTGAGAGTTTTTATGCAGCTGGTTTACTGCCCACCTTGGGGTTCTGTCTAACCCTTCATATGCCTGGCCATCTGCTGAAGTTGTTTTTAAATCGCTATTATTTTTATATAATAAAAACTATAGACTACAAATGTATTAACTGTGGGAGACGGGAATTCATAGTTTTACTGTATGTGGATCATGGTTATGGCTGTGTTTAACAGGTCAAAGGTCAAATAAGATTTTAACCTTGGCCATGACTTTTGGACAATAGGAGACTAAATCCTTGGCATGCATACTTCAGTGAAAAGCAGATGTACAGAGCAAGGTCAAGCTCATACATAAGAGGTGAAAGATCACGAAGGTAATGTTTCAGAAACACTCATTTTGTATTTTCAGTACTAGTTCCAGTTCACACCATACTGTCCATAGAAGTAGTACAATTAGCAGTTCATACTACTGTATACTATTCACTTAAGAGGGCATATTGTGATAGGAAACTATTATGTCTGAATAGAAAAAATGCCTGGCATTTAGCCAAAAGCTCAAAGTAGTGAATGAGTCAAGAAAGTTAGTGTAGATATTGGAGAGGTGGGATGCAGATTATGTATAGGAGAATGTTTGCTTAAAAAATGCTAAAAACCTGTAGTATTGTCATAATGTGGCCGATTGTTAGTTACAGAGGGAGCAGAAGATGAGATATGAAGGTCCTGAGAGGGTTGGACAGGTCTAGAAATTTGAGAGAAGAGAAAAATGAAAGGTCTGAGATTTTTATTGTAATTTAAGAAGAAACCAATCAGTTAGGTGTATACTGCAACTGTAGGTGTATTCTTACGAAATTCCTCAAAATAAGTTTGCCCCCAAGCATCTGAATGTACACCATGTAACCACATTTAATTTTTCACCTGAAAGGTTGGAAACATGTTTTTTTATATGTAGAGTCATTCTTATCACAAGAGATGAGGTCTGTAGATTTCTCATGGGAATCAGGTGACCTCCCCAGATGATGACTTTCTCAGGACTCGAAATATAAAAGATGGTTACCGTACTTCCCAGACAACAGTGTGTTTAATTAGATCTGATCGTTTTGACATAGACCACTATGTTAACCTCAACACTCTTCCTTTGTAAGTAACTTTTAATTCACTTTGTCATGAGATAGTTTTTAAATGTATGTGCAGATTGGGGCCATGATTTATTTAATTTAATCTTTGAAAGCAGTAGTTTTTATGAAGCTTTTAAATGTAGATGCAGATTTGTGTCATAATTCAGGAGTCCATTATTATTCATGTTTTTAAATCTCTTTCATCATACCTGTCCCTTATATAAAACACTTATCACTGCAGCCAGGTTAAAATGACGTGACTGCACAGGCTCTTGCTTGGTAAGTTGCCACTATTACTCTGGGGGGTATTTTTAGGATAAGCTGATCTTGTACCATCACGGGCTCTTGCTCTTTAAAGCCTGTCAAAAACCTAGTTGATACCTGTGATCATCAGGGACTGGAAAGGATGATTATTCTTGAACAAACTTTTGTGGTTTAAGTGGCTGTGTAGGGTAATCACTATTGACCATATTTCATCTGACATCCTCTTGATGTAGTGTGTCACTGTGTGTGTGTATATTGCAAAGCCATATCACAGATCACAACATTGTTTTAATTTGAAAAATGTTCAAGGCTATAATACAGTATGAGAGTTGGGCGACTAATTTGAGGCAAAAATAAAATCTTGAGGTACATTTCAGTAAGTTTTGTTGTGGAACTGAGAAGCTGGAAATTTTTTTTGATTAATGCAAATTGAAATTGTAAATAGTTTTCCCAGTCAATGACACTGTATCCTAATTTACCATGAAGAAAGTGTTGGTGACATTTAGAAATGCTGTAAATTTTGTTCGTGAGTTACTGTCAGGTGAATTTCTTAATTAGAAATATGATAGTAATGCTCCAAGTATTCACTTACTGTGACAGGTTAAACAAAGCTTGGTTACAAAGATTCACATCTAGATGGTTGTCTTTGTTCTGTTTATTCAGCTAACCATATACAGTAGTGACCATAAAATATAGCTAGCATAGCTAATCATGGTCTTCATTCAGTATGCATATAACTAGTGAGACTAACCACGAAAGGTATCGAGATGTTAAGCTTTGAAGGCTGTAAGTTTCAGGACATAGTCAGTAGCAGAAATACCCTTTAAAAAATATATCGGATAATGTTATGATGTTTCAAAAATATTATCACACCTGTGCTGTTGTACTTATTGTTGTGTGAGACATCATGCAGATGCACATTTCCACACAGATGTGGGCTTGACAGTTCTAATAGGAATGGTCAGCACAGTTAAGAATATAGTAATAACATGACATGTAGGGTAAGTTGTGAGATACTGCCGTCTCTGGTACAATTGTGACTCCGTCCAGCTTTGATGCATATTTTGTGTAGGGTTAAAGTCTTAATAGTCTATTCCTCAAGCAATCAGGTTTTAAAGATATGTCCATGTCCCCTGCAGGTCTCGTGGTGATTTTACCCATTAGTTCAGCTAATGATTCCAACATTGCTGGAGGACAAGATGCAGTGAAAGGTAAGTAGATGATGATGATCTCAAAATACAACATGGTTTCAGGGGCCACTGGACTATTTGAATGCTTGTGAATAAAAAATTTGATCCAGTAGTAGATCCTCTTTAGTTATTGTAGATAAAGTAGATACTAATAAAATATATGATAAATATACCAATGCTCCAAAGAAGTATATCTGCATCAATATAGGATTTTTTTTAATGGAAACATTAAATACTTTCAACAAATGACAGTGAATTTTATAGTAATCCCATTTCCCATTTGAACTTTACAGTCTAACCAAAATTATTTGAATAAATTTTTATGTACTCATGATTCTTGGGTTGCATTACAGGTCAGTATCCTTGGCTTGTCAATATTGAGGTAACAAACTTCGTTGAATCATGGCCTTTATGTGGAGGAATTTTGATAACTGATGAATGGGTCCTCACAGCAGCCCATTGCTTGGATTCCGAAAAGCCAGAGTGGCTCTGGGTAAGTGAGTCCCAAGATGGTTAGGTCTGCCTGAGTCACGGTCATATCTTTCCATACAGTATTGCTTTTTCCAACCCTTTTTAAAAATCCTTACACAACACTTATGAACACTTCAATAATTTCCTCTTCCTATTCCCATCTAAGGGAAATGGGCACATTTAAATTACTCTTAATTTTTCTTGAACTTGAAGGCAAAGTTGATCTATAGGTCACATTTAAACTGAGCAATGTAATTTATCAAATTGGCTCTTAACCACCACTGTTTTTATTAAACATGGACCAGTTATTGTTTTGGCTCTCTTGATAGTTCTAAAAACTTGCTTTGAAAGAGTTCCTTACCTCAGACACTGTCACCTTAAAAAACCAAATAAAAACTAAAGGTAAATGCCACTGCATCCCTGGAAGGTTGCCATAATTCATATTCTAATATCATTTACAGTACAGTATACAGTTTCATAATTCATATTCTAATATTTATAGTACAGTATACAATACAAGGAGATTCAAGAGGTATACGCATGAAAACACAAGATAAAGGTTTCCAAGAACAAAAATAAAAGAAATTCATTATTGTTCTTTGACAGGACCATTTATGACAGGATGACAAAGAGTAATTTACTATTAAAAAACTGATTATCTTTAATTACAAATGTGGTACAAAGTTACCAGATTCATCAGTTTCAATGGTCTAATTATTTCTGTACTGCTAGACTTGGGTTAGTACCCTGTAAAGAAATTTGTGTATTTCTGTATATGAACAGGGTTTACAGCAAATGTACAATATAGATACGTACATGGCTAGTCAAATGAAGTAATGAGTGAAATGGCAGTTTGATAGTCAAGCAGCCTCCTGTCATTACTTTTTGAGTAATAATGTATCAACTGACTCTTCAGACTGATTTTAAATGTAGAATGTTTCTAGAGGAATTAACCTTCTGGATACTGGTTTATGATGTAAATTTCCATAAAAACCTATTATATGCCAGAGTATGTAAGTGCCTTTTCCATCAAAATGTAACAGGTTTATTAAACAATACCCAAAGTAACTGCATAAGTTACTGTAAAATATAAATATATTTATAGGTGGTGACAGGAGAACATGACAGGGAGGTTGAAGAAGGCACGGAACAGCGTTTGACTGTTTCCTCCTTTGTGAAACATCCAGATTATACATAGTGAGTGAAACAATTCTTTTTTATATATTTCTGTTTGTATGTTGCATGCACATTTAAATATACATGCATGTATGCAGATAATAGTGTACTCACCCTTGAGTAGATTAAAACAAACTCTTCTTGCAATCCATTGAGTTTGAGTGTTTGAGCCTAGTTGTTTAAAAGTTCAGTACTCATGTCGGCTTTAACGATTCATTTACATTTTTGCAGTCCTAAAATTGGTCCCATTTCAGTTGGTTTGATTTACTTGCAGTCATTGTTATTTGTGACTAGATTTTATCTCTAGCTTAGATGATAACCATGTTTCCCCTTTTAAAAATTTTCCATTACACAGGGTAACTTTGTGGTAAATGATGTGAACTATAAGGCGGTGAACACAACTATGTATTCTGTTATGACAGACTTTTACATCTGCGTCAAATTCTTTTTGCTCACCAACAATTTCCTTGTTTCACAGCTGGCAGACACCATATCAGAATGATGTAGGACTTATTCATTTAAGTACTCGTGCAGTCCTAGATTCATACACAAGCTTAGCACCTATCGCAGATGAAGGTGTTGATGATGTCTCAGGTAAGTTTTGTGTATAATTCAGAAGTAGCTAAACTTTTTCCCTTCTGCTTTGTACCAGGTTTAGAGTATTAGCTGCATAAGTTATTTCCTGCTGGTACAGAGAAAATAAATTCTGACAGCAAATTCATATTCTTATATGGATTTCAATATTTTTTGTACCTCACAAATTTAAATAATTTGGGTCTTAATGTTTAACACCATTTTCTTTTCCTGCAAGAGTTGTAACAAAAATTTATTGTTGGTGGCCAGCCTTTGTTAATGGGCTGTAATAAGTCGGCCTAAGAGTTCTTGCTATGCAAATGTGGAAAAATATTATCATAGGGGTTTGGTGTTTTGAAAGGGCATTTGTGAAAGAAAAATGGGGATCATGTTTTGTCATAGTTATTCAAGTACTGTACATAGGTAAATTTTTGCATTTTGTGGGTACTTTGCAGTTAAGTTTTCAATCCTTTGGTATTGGCAAATGTTTCCAAATTTTGTTCATTAAGTAGATAAGGAAATCCAAATTTCCCATAATTTGTTGAATGAAAAACATGAGGACACTGCACTCTATTTTTCTTAAGCTTTGATTTCTTGTTAATGAACTTATAGGATATAGCAAATACTGCTATGCTCTCCTTGTAGGAATGTGTCAAGTTGCTGGATGGGGAAGCACTCATGATGGTGGTGCAGGGGCTACCATCCTCCAGTGGGCTCCTGTTCCAATCCTAGACCCACAAATTTGTGAAGAAGCTTATGGTTCAGCACCAGACCCAAATGCTCTTTGTGCTGGCGAAGTTACAGGAGGGGTTGGCACCTGTGCTGTAAGTTTTTGACATTTGTTCTTTGATATACCCTCAGTGATAAACAACTCTGCTCTGGTTTATATTGGAAAATGTTGGTTATACAGTAGTCAGTTTGACAAACATTGCTGCCATGATCAGTTTGACACAAGTTTCCATATTGCAAGTTTTTTCAGCTCTGCTCTCAAGTTCTTTTACAAGTTGCTCAGAAAAGGCCTTAACAGCAATGCTAACCTGTTTGTCCTCTTTGCTGTGCATAAATAGTGAGCACGTATGAAATAATGAAAGGCAGTGCTCTATCCTGCAAAGTCTTCAAATTATCTAGGATCAAGATTTTTTCTATTACTTAAGAAACTTAAAATATCCAAATGAAATATTTAAGGAATCTTTAAGTAAAAATATTTTTTCTGGCAATACACCCATCTTCAGTTAATGAGTTAGATTATAGTTGTAAACATTAAACTAGGAGCAGATTTGGTTGGAAATGGCGCTTGAAGATATGGGAACTGGGTAATATGTGGGTTGTTCATCGGTTACCCATGGTTTGGTTATTTGTGAACATTTTAGTAATGGGACAAACTTACGTGGTGTTAAAATTTTAGAATGAATAGGGTTTTGCACTGACCACTTCTGATGAGCAAAGATTTTTCATTCCAGTTATATCTAGTGTAAACAAAACAGGAATACAGTATTCAACCTCAATACAAATTACTTGAAACTAAATTGCATAAATAACAAAATATAAGCCAATAATTTCTTTTCCTGTACATTGTAATTAGAATTTAGTTGCTATTATTGTTCTTCACTTCATGCTAAAAACATTATCACCATTACGATAGGTCGTATTTAACCTTCGGTCACTTTCACTAGATTACTAATTTGTCTGAAGTACAAGAAACAAGACATAATCCTGAGTCAAGCATGAACAATTTTCAGTGTACTATACGCATTACGATATTTCCTAATATACTTTACAGGGTGATAATGGTGGCGGCTTACTGTGTTGGTCAGAAAAAACTGGAAGACAAGTTGTTGGAGGCGTAATGTCATGGCGAGAAGGGTGTGCCCTGCCAGGAAAACCAGCATTCTATATGAATGTTGCTAAGTATAGGGATTGGATTATGTCAATAATCAACCCCTAACTCCAGTTTGTAAGATCTCTTGCGTACAGCAAATGGTTTGGAAGCTAGTCCTTGAAAAACAAAGTAAAAAGTGCATCCAAAAGCAGTTTATTTTTTAATCTCTGAATGATAAACTTTAATATTTACTTTAACCAGACTACTAACCTATTTATTTATCTCTCACGGTTGGACCAAAGATTAGTTTAGGTATACTAATGAATTGCAGCTTTTACATTTTTCCTATTGAGGTAACTGAAAATGTAGATACTGACAAAATTATTTGTTTCCAGACCTTGACACTTTGATTATATTTTAGACATGCACAAAAAATATTTGTTGGGACTCGACATTCTGTTTGCTTTGGTCTATCCATCAAATGTTGGGTCAAATAGTAGTGACCAATTCTATGAGCGTAGAAGTCCAAATGACTTAGATATTTTTTCATCCTAATGTGAAATATTTAAAGTTCTTCCTAAATACCTAGTACAGTGATTAGTAGACTTTAGGTGATCCCAATTTTTTTTATAATTGCTGAGCAAAGCCTTCCTGTTTGCTTTGACCATCCAGTAATAATCGATGAATCATTCAAGAGACTAAATTTTGGTTGTACCAGTAGCAGAAGACTGATGACACCAGATAAACCTTTGGCTTACAGACCAATGACACTAGGTAAACCTTAGGCTTACAGACCATTAATAGTTTTCTGATCATACCATTGATAAAAATCTATGCTTGGCCACTATATTCATTAGCTTAAACCATTATTGTAAAGTAGGTTAAAAGTGACCACAATAGTGTCTTCTTTGTGGCTGGCCTGTAACTTTTGTCCATATCAGGTGAAAGTGACATTTTTATAATAACAGAGTTTTATATATACTTAGTAAGTATTTACGCCAAATAGCTATTAGTTTCATTTATTCACAGTAGCTTAAAATTCAAATTTCGCAGTAGCGACACCACTGTTCTGTGTAGGTGACTAGTTAGGAACGACTTGGCAGATAATTCTTAGTCTGTTTATGTACGTGTCCATCAGAGGGGAGGAGGGAGGGCTCCGATCATGTAATTACTTAGTAAGTATATGTAAAATTTTGTGGGAAAAATGTCACTTTTATATACGTGTCCATCAGATCTGAAATTACTTAGTCTGTTTAAAATTTTGTGGGAAAAATGTCATTTTTATATACGTGTCCATCAGAGGGGAGGAGGGAGGGCTCCGATCATGTAATTACTTAGTAAGTATATGTAAAATTTTGTGGGAAAAATGTCATTTTTATATACGTGTCCATCAGAGGGGAGGAGGGAGGGCTCCGATCATGTAATTACTTAGTAAGTATATGTAAAATTTTGTGGGAAAAATGTCATTTTTATATAAGTAACTTACCAAGTAATTACATAGCTGAATCCTACATTGCTGGGAGGTATAGAAAAGTTGCTAGCATTGAAAACAATGCTTGTCGTTCCTTGTCAGTAAGAGAACCTGAAGTATAAACTGCCTCTGGTTGGTGCTCAACTTACCTATAGTGGCGCGGCAGTAAAGCCGAGGGTCACCTCTACTAAAGAGGAAGCTTTGTAGCAGAGGAGTACTTCGATCACTACCAAAGCATCAGTGGAAGTTATGCAGCCAAGGAATTATCCGATGGCAAGCAGAACTTTAAAGGTGCTCTTGCCCTGGCGCAGTACCATAATAAAAACAACCAGATTATGTTGTCACCTACACTGAAGTAAGAGGAGGAGGGAGGAGTTGTTCCTAACTATCTTGTTAGGGGGCGAGACTAGTCACCTACACAGAACACTGGTGTCGCTACCGCGAAATTTGAATTTTAAGCTACTGTGAATAAATGAAACCAATAGTTATGTAATCACTTGGTAAGTTACTTATATAATACTAGAGCATGTAAGTTGGAAAAACTAGGAAAGCAAAGTGCCTTTCTTATGTTTAGTAGACAGAATACACTTGAACATCTCAGACCACCACATTATAGGCATAATGAGATGAGTGTATGCACACTAAATTAACAATTTGATTGTAAGTATGCACAATAAATACTTGAAAATTAGTTCTACCAGTTTCCAAGCTGACTATAAAGAGATGTTACTAATAACGTGCCTTACATAGTGCATTGAAGAAGTAGTCAGCATCCCCTCTGTCCAACTTTACTTTTATATTGCTCTAATTTTCACCCTGTTAAGTCATCCAGGCAGGTCTGTAAATCTAGAAGGTGACTTGGTCTTGTAATTATAATAATTTGCCAAAGATGATCTCCCATATTTAAATATTATGGATGAAATAATAAACTTCCCACAAGCCCAAAGATTTATTTCTTTGGTTTACCCAGGAACACCAGGAAAATGGATGTCAATATTAAATAAGCTAAGTTCTGGATCTGTGCTACATGAAGACAGTATTAGGAAAATATCAGTACTCTGCAAAAAAGTTTCATCATCTAGATTTCCTACGTATGTACTCATTAAATTTTTGCAAAAATATATGAAGGCTAAAAAAATTTCTAACATGAAAGTACTGTAATTGATAACAAAGAGCATCTACAGAGAATGTAAGCATAGAATATCAAATAATCTACATTGCAAAATCTTCAATTAAAGATTCTAGTGATAAGGCAAGGATGTTATCCTGAAAAAAGTATAAAAGGTACAGGTATTTGTAATTCTTATAAAAAGTTTGCTAAAATTTAATGTAATTTACATTTTACTAACAGTTTCAATCCCCAGAATGGCAAAACACTTTTCCATAATGACAGCAACTGCTTCACACAGGACGAGTCTACCGTGGTTTATTTTGACGATTTTCCCAGTTTGGTCCTTCTCGACACAGTAGCAAGTGTCGTAAAACTCTGTAAATACTGATGAGACCTGCAAAGAATGCAAGTAAAATTTGATCAAATTAAACAAAAACTTTTCTAACAATTACAACAATCTCTGTTGGTAGGTAGAGGCCTGAGGACCATATCAGGTCTCTTTAATCCCTTCAACCTTGACTACACTTAATGGAAACATGAGGCAATGGTCTGTGCTGGGAAAAGGCTGGGTCGAATCAATCAACCTAAAAATGTCATGAAGCAAAGTAATGAGTGGGTTGCTCCAATGTAGTGAACCCAATCCTTGGAGTACACAGTTGAAATAATGTTACTTGAAGATACCCAAATCTGTTTTCCTTTACTGCTTGTTTCAGTTGCAAATTATAATATAGAATTTGCTTTTTATCAAATCTCATGTTCTATGCCACACTTCTTATTCTACAGTCATTCTACAGTCAAACATAGTAATTCAAATTACTTATTGGAAAGACTTGTCTCTTTAAGCAAATTGACATCATCCTAAATGGTGTTGACAAATAAGGTAAAGAATTTCCATAATTTTCAAAATACAGTACAGTACTGTATAAGACAAGTCTTTCCGGTGAGTAATTCGAATTACAGTACTATGTTTGACTGTAGAATATGGCAGGTGTGGCACAGAACATCACCAATGAGAACATATGACAATTTAGAGTGTATTTAAAGAATGAGATTACTTGCATGCAATGAAAAGAATAGAAAACACCTAAATTACATATAACTTGAAACTTACCTCATACAGGAATTCACAAAGTGGGTGTATGTACAAATCCTCTGTAATCTTGACCAAGACATCAGGAAGTTTGAGCAGAGTTCGCGCCAGTTTCCATTCCTTTTCATGATCAAGTAAAACAGGCCCTTTTTGTGCTTCGGATATGATGTTTTCTCTTTTCACTCCAGCTGTCAAAGAAAAAATGATCCCACATACACAAAACAATACAAGGAAAATTAATTAAGACAATGACAGAATTACTTATAGTTAGGAAATATTTGTCCTGTGGATAAAAATTTCAGCTTTAAAATACGTTTGCTAGTGTCATTAGACCAACTACAATAATGGCAATTATCTAATAACTAATGGTTGATACAACCCTCATTCACAGTGTGGGAGAAGAAGGTTATACCTTGTAGAATGGTAATTTGTATATTCTTTTAAAAAGTTTAATATCAAACAAAACAATAGTATATGATAGCAAACAGCAATCTGGGTAGAGGCAGCTGAATCTGGTTTAAGAGAATTTGGCTAAAGGTCAAGCACTGGGGCACTTTCAGTCATTCAGTGCTGAAGGTGATTAGAGGGAGCAGGAGTGGTTGGACAGCAAGGTGGAAGAAAGGAAGTAGGAACAGAGATAATAGCAAGATGGAAAAAAGGAACTGCGAACAAGGGTAAAGTAAAATGTCAGCTAGGGGCTGAACAGATGCTACAAACAACCTTTAGTAATTCCTACACTGCATGCCATGAGATTCACTGACACCACTATCCCCTCCTTATGTGGGGGAAAACAGCCATTATATTCTATATGGGTTTACCATTTTCCCGATATCATTGTTTTCATTTTCACCATTTTAATCTAGCACCTTTGATTTCATTAATCACTTTCATTTCGCACCATTTGTGTCATTTCCCTATTTTACTTCATTCTCCCTATCTTACTGCATTTCAGATCACTAGTCATTCTAACACTTATTTCACATCACCAATATCATTCTGCCACTTCTATTTCATGATCATGATGTCATTAATACTATTTTCTCACTTCATTTTAAAATTTTCATCCAAGTCATGAATAAAATTTTCACACACTACTTTGCATGAACAATAACATTTTCCATCTCTACACGATTATCATTTTACATTTTGCATTTTACACCATCAATATCATTATACTTTAACCTTCTGTATGCAAACCTAATTTAGGTTACCATTCAGTTTAAGTGATGCAGTCTATTAATAAATATTACCATTCCCCATTCTCTAATATTATTTACAATTTTCTTTCACATCAATATTATTTTCAAACCTAATTCACAGGAATAATATAATTTTACACTTACATTTCAGATCATTAATATAATAACGAGCACCTTGAATTCTACATGTGTAATTCCTCTTCATCATTATAAGTCATCAATGCCATTTTTGGCTTTTCAGTTCATTCAAACAGTTTCAAGACTTCATTTCCCGTCATATGTCTTATTATTACTATCAAAGATTTTGTAATAGTAATTTGACATAATATGAGTAAGATCAATGACTTCACGTTGGAATGATTACTTAAACTTCCATTTCTTACCCATAACATCAATGATGCCTTACTTGTCACATCACTAATAAAACTGGAGCATTGTATTTCACACCAGTCATATCAGCACACTACCCTCATTCCATGCAACTGTCATTCATTTCAGTCATGTCACATCAGCATCATAAGCCATTTTTAAAATTTTATTTATGAAATATCGCTTGTCATTAATTCCATATCATTTGTCATTAATTCCATATCATTATCGTCATTAACATCTACTTTTTCACTATAGTGACGTCACTTATTCCTTCCACAGCATATCAGGGACATTATTCACTGCTTCATTTTCATGCTACCCATGTCATCCTTTCTCTACATTCAATAAAATTATTACTATTTTATTCACTTCAAATCTGTCATGTTACCAGTGCCTTCCAAATCATGTCAGTGGTATCACTAATGCCTTTAAATTAAGGTCATCTGCTTCAATTTCTTGTCATTTTCAACTTCATAATGTCACTAGCACATTCAATTTTACTTCCGTTACATCACTAATGCCTTTAATTTCAGTTCAGTAAAATTGCTTTCGCCATCAATTTTGTCACCACTGACACCAATTTCACTTCCTTAACATCACTACCACGTTCAGTTTCAGATTTGTTAAATCACTAACACCATCAATATCAGTTCCGTATCTCTATCAATTTCATAACATCCCTAGCATCCTCTAATTCACTTTATGAACAACACCAACAATTGCACCTACTCTTAATAGTATTTTCATTACTGATGTCTTACACTACCCATATTTAATATCATATGATCTTGCCAATTGTGCATGAGCCCTATCCATCAATCCTTCTATTTAATGCAATCAACATTATGGTTTTTCTTTCAATAAATTTGACATCATTAATATCAGTCAGTCCTTTCATTTAATTTAGGAAATATCATCTATGTCTCTGGCTTCATACAATGACTCTAAACTGCAAACAGCAATACTGCTCCTTCCATTTAAAAAAATTACAATAACTGATTCCTTTCATATGACAGTAGTAAAACTACTAATTCCTCTAGTTTTTTTATGTACATTTTCTTTACTTGTTTGGCATTTATCTCTGTTCTTGTAAGTCTCCAGTTTAATGTTCCATAAGCATGGGTTTTAACGATAAAGCTGTATCAACTTTGTTGTAAGTGGTTTTGACCAGCAATTACTTAGAGGATCACTGCAAGACTCTGGGCTAGACATTGCAGGTTTCTGTTGTGGACTGTTACGATGACTTGAGAAGTGGGAGGCACCAATTCTGTGGGCCCCCTGCGATAGCGTAAGACTGGCAGTATCGTATCTCCAGTACTTTCCTCAGATCAACGAGCACTGACTGAGGATTTTGCTTAACATGGGCATGGCCACTTCACTGGTTTGCCCGTTATATGAGCCTGGACATGACTTTAGTCTGCAGAATGATACAACACACCAGGCTGTATGAAGGAAGGTAAAGCCACCGGACTGCCATAGCCATATTAGCTAATGGTTACACCCCATGGGGGTTAGTGACATCAGTGCACCTCATGTGGTGCACTGTAGGCATTACTTAAGGTTCTTTGCAGCGTCCGTTTGGCCCCTAGTTGCAACCCAATTTACTCCTTTTATTGTACATCCATTCATATTCTCTTCCATCTTACTTTCCACCCTCTCCTAACAGTTGTTTCTTAGTGTAATTGATAGGTTTTCCTCCTGTTACACCTTTCAAACCTTTTTAATGTCAATTTCCGTTTCACCTCTGAATGACCTCATAGGTCCCAGGGCTTGGACTCTGGCCTAAATTCCATATTCTACAAATGGTCACTTTCTTCAGCCAAGCAATCAGGTCCATGGGGGACAGAAAGCTTACTCTACCTTTCAAAATTGCTTTGAATCCTATACATACTATATTTCAAAATGCCTGTGTACCTGGCACATTACAAACCAATTGTTTGCTGTATAGAAATGTCAATCTAGTTGAGATCACATAAATCCTGCAGGCAACAAGTGTGCAACTGCTCTTCCTCTGTGTGGTGTAGCTGCCATGTTCTGGGTATCCCCACTGACATCACCTTTGTCTTCAACTTATTACATTTATTCTGACTCATCAGGTAACTAGCACTAAAATCTTATCCACTCCAGGTCAAGCGCATTCATCTCCAGAAGTAAATTTCTTGCCCCTTCAAGAACACTTTAGGGTCAGTGAAATGAGTTTTCTCAATGGGTGTTCTTGGGCTAACAAACTAGCTGATATTCAAAAGATGGAGATGGCAAGGAATTGTGTCATGAGGGCTAAACAAGTAAAAGGGACAGAAGGGAGAACATGAACAACCAGAGAAGTGGCAAACACTAACCAGTGTTACCATTATTATAATGAGATCACAAAGTTCCATTGCTAAAATCAGGCTAATTTTTCTTAAATGGAAACTGGAAACTGTAAGTAAGGTAAAGTTTATGAAATTTAACAGCCAGATGGAAGATTCCTAAGTAAATGGACAACAAGTACATGGAAAAGATAAAAAAGAATGGATCAGAGTAAAAGGCAGAAAGTAACGTAACTGGGGCTGAGCAGAGTAAGCAAACTTAAGTGATACCTTCCTACAGGGAAGTTTATCAGTGAGAAGGTCCAGATGATCATGGTGATAGGGACTTTGGCCAGGAGGGTAACACCAGAACTCATCAGATATCTAAATTTATAAAAGGAAAACTTCACCTAAACAATGTGAATTATGATAACTGAGTAGTCTTAATTCTTTGCCTGTAGCAGAAAAATACCCATGTAATGCAATAACATTTGTACTTGTACTTGTATCAGGAACACTTATGTACATAAAAACAATGGATGGAGACTACTGAAAAACAAAAATGCAAGAGAAAAAAGCCGTGACTACCTCAAACATCAATGGATAGGTTTTGCATAAATTCATGGGTTGTTTCTATACTTAAAAACCACTGAATACCAAAGGAATATTCTTTATATCAGATAGAAAGTCGAAAAAACTGTTGCAATAATGATAAAAGCTTTTTAAAATTAAATATTTGCATGATAAATCCCAACAAAATTACTGACAACTTGTATAACTCATGGTTATCAATGGCAACCAAGTCTTCCTTCTCACCTGTACGGGCAATTGAACGTATTCTTGTGAGAGCATACAGTAAATAGGCTGCAGTGTTACCCCGAAAGTCTAACATTCGATCAAAGGAGAATATATAATCTCGAGACCTGAAAAAAAAAATCATGCTTCAACTTGGGATTAAACATGCAATTTTATACAAAATTTAAAATTATTTTTCAAAATATCTAACTCAAGGAGTTCCTAATTTACTGAATAAATATTGCTAAGAAAATTTCTTCAACATCATTATTAGTACAGTAATGTACTATTTAATTCAACAAGTCCAAGTTTAAAGTAAAAATACTCAAGTCTAGCCAAAAGAATTTTTATCCCTTTGTATATAGCTGAATACTATCTCATACCATAAATAATAAACTGTACATGGGGTAATTAAATTTTAAAAGTTTATAACCTGTCATGTGAAAGATCAGCATATTTGATGCATCCATATGCCACTGCATCACGAGCTTTTATGAACTCTTCCGGTGTCAATATTTTATCACGCTCCTTCTCCTTTAACTTTTCTTCTGATCGCTGACATCCCTCATTCAGTAAGTCAACCAATCTCACTGTATCTCCTGTAATATAGAAGCACACAAAACAAAGTGTAAGCCTTTCAATTCACACATTAACCAACAAAGACAACACTAAAGTAACCCATACAATGATCTTTCATACATAATAAAAATTTGTCATATCCTTTTGTTGCCAATACTTGACTATGATCTCGCTAAACTAACTAATATACCAATTCAGCTGTCACTAAAAATACATGAAAATAAGAAGCATAAAGTACAGATGGCAATTTTAAAGTTATCCCTTAATATGTGCATAGACATAATCATCATTAGGAACAACTGTTGCCTCCAAAAGATAGGCATATGAGAAGCTATGAAAACTTCAGATGATTTATTTTAAAATGTCATGGCCAACAAGCATGGAAGCTTTCACATGCATAAGAGTACTTATGCTAAACAATTAAAGATTACTGAATCTACTTGTATTCACTTTACCTTTTGGCCCAGGAAGCAGCATGAGGGGTGGCTAGAGGTGGGTCATTTACGTAAACACCTCAGGTTTATATGTTAGGAAAAATGACAAATTTTCAACGAATTTTGTATTTTTCCTAACTATACAAACCTGAGGTCCTTTACATAAGGAATTACTTTCAGCGAACCTGGAACAGCCATTAAACTTTTGAACAAGTTGGTTGGACAGTTAACTACTGTCCGGTATGCGGGAGTCCCAGATGTAATCATTCCATTTTGCCTTTCGGCCTAGGTGTCAGATTGAGGGGTGGCATGAGGTGGGCAAAAAACTGTAAAGGACCTCAGGTTTGCATAGTCAGAAAAAATACAAACTACTTTAAAAATTTGTCATTTGCTCCTACACAATATACAAACCATCGGTACTTTACATAGGGAAGACTCACTTATTGGAGGGAGGAATCTGAGCGAGTCTCCGAACTGACTGGAGTTCCCTGCACCTGGGTTCTCTTCCTGGTTGATAGAGCGAGGAAGAGTACTGTGCCTCTGACATGTTGCACGGAGTGTACGGACTGCATGATCAACTGTCAGACTCTGGGCCTTCTTGAATGAGTGAGAGAAACGTAAAATCATCCGAAAAAGGGCTAAGATGAGTCTATGAGTTGGTGACAATAAAGCAAAAGACTTGGCAGAAAAGGCAGAAAGTTTCCTGGGGTGCTTTGAAGATTGTGCAAGAAGGTCTTGTGTTGATTTTTTCTGCAAATCAGTGGCAATCTCCTTCACCGCTGATTGAGGAGGGAACAAATACTGCTTATCCAAAGGAGAATATAAAAGCGCAGACTTCTGAACCGACGTCACTCCTCTCATGGTGAAGGAGCACCACAACTCCCTCTTCTTCAAAACTCCTGTGGTGAAAAGACCCGCAACTTCAAAGGAGCCATCCCTCACTGCCTTATCTGCACAGGATAAAACGCGCAGCCAAGTTGGACGCTAAAATGTCATGATCTTCTATTTTCCTGGCAAGAGCTCCTATCAACCAGTCCAGAAAGCTGAAGACTTCCAGTATTTTAAACAAGTACTTCACAAGGTGATCAAACTCCGAAGAAGTGAAGAAAACTTTAGCCGAAGAAAAAGCCGAGTGACGAGCCGAGTCTATCAAACCTGAGAAGTCATCTTGGGAAGAGGCACCACCTCCCAAGAAAGGAGCTTCTCCAGTTGAGTAAAGAGATATCTCCTGGCCATCAATCTAGCAGGAGGAAAGGCAAAAGTGACCTTCCCTTGCTCCCTCTTAATGGTCAACCAATCTTCTACCTCTCTAAGTACCTTTCTCGCAGACAAAGAGAGAACCATCCGAGGTAGGCACGAACTAGAATCTGCTGGGTTTCTCTTAATGAAGTGGAAGCGGGCAACACTGGAGCAGCTGGTTGGAAGTGAGAGGGGAAGGTTGCCAAAAAATATCTCATCAGGGAAGCATAAGCCATAGGAGGAGGGTCTGCCACTACTGCACTACTTCCTCTTCTGAAGAAAAAGGAGATAAAGTAAGGTCTTGAGAAGGCTTATGTGAAGGGGGAGCCTTATGCAGAAGGCCCAAAACATCTTCCAACTGCTTCTTGATATGCCCAAAAGAAGGATCTTTAGGCAAGCGAGCGGGAGACAATGATGTAGGTGTGTGTTCAGTGGAAGTTGGGTGGACAGTTGGCATGCTTGGTTGGCGCCGAGCTGGCTTGAGGTGGGCGTTCTGGAGTCCAAGACAAACGCTCGACGACTGGGAGGTGGTCTGGCAAACACTCTGGATGCTCATATGGGCTCCCGGAAGAAGAAGAAGAAGAGCACTTATGAGGTGAGTGATGGAGTTCAGCATGCGAATGCTCGGAAGGGCAAACGCAGCTGTGCCACATGCTGCAACCCGGGTGCGGACTAGCAGAACGGTCTTTAGCACCCTTCGGAGAATAGGGAGAGACGTCTCTATCATGATGTCTGTTCAAGGGACGAGATTCACCTGGGAAGCAATTCGTCTGGATCGTCGTCAACATAATCCCCCAACAAAGGGATAGAAAAGGAGGAGAACCTTTCATCTTGAATTGCAGGATTTTGAGTCTTAGACCAAATTCCTGGACATATTCGAAGCCTATTGACCTCCAACCCCTGGCGTGTTTAACACCATATGACAGACCATGAAGTTCACCCACCCTTTTTGATGAAGCCAAGGCTAGCAGGAAGACCGTCTTAAGGGTCAAGTGTCTATCCCTGACATAAGGGTTCACAAGGAGCTCGCGTAAGGATACTCAGTACCAAAGTTAGATCCCAGGTTGGAGGTATGAGTTCTCTAGGGGGACAGGACTGCTCAAAACTTTTGATCAGCATAGATATCTCCCAAGATGTAGGTAGATATGTCCACGTATGAAGAACCTAAGCCAAAGCAGCCCTGTAGCCCTTTATGGCAGAAATTAAAAGACATTTTTCTGATCTGAGAAAGATTAGAAAATCAGCTACCTGCTGAATAGACATTCCGAGTGGAGGGTAACCCCGTCGACGACACCAATCACAAAAGTTAAGTATACTGTACCTTAGTTTTATCAGACCACTGAGCTGATTAACAGCTCTCCTAGGGCCCAATTCCCCTGATACATGGATGAAGTAGACTTTCTGAGGTATCCTGACATTTGAGTCACTGCTCCTTGAGAAAAGCCTCTCACTCGCAGGAGGTACTTCATAGTCTCCATCTGTGAAGAGATACAGAACCTATCAGCTGATGGTACCTCTCCAAATGAGGCTGACATAGTAGATTGTACCACAGGGATATCTCTCTCAGAAACACTGCTAGCAGTGACAACAGACCTGGAAACCATTCTGCTTGCAGCCACAAAGGAGGTACTAGAGTCATCTTGAGACTCTGGGACCTCATCACTTTGTTCAGGACCTTGCGGATCAGGCAAAATGGGGGGAAGGTGTATAAGTCCAGGTCGTCCCAGGGATGTTGAAGGGCATCCTCTGCCACGGGAATCAAGTCTAGAACTACCAAACCGTAGACCTCTAACTTTCTGTAGAACTTTGTAGTGAAGAGGTCTAATAGATCATTGGCCTCCCCAAAAAGTGAAACAGCCTGTCCGCAATCCCCTGATGCAGAGACCACTCTGTTCCCAGAATCTGTTTCTGCCGACTTCGGCTGTACAGTATAATGAAATTTGCAATAACTTCCAACACACTGATATTACCCTACATAACATGTGGGAACATCTGTACCTAATGAGCAAAGAATTTACTTCCACTTACCTGACCTAGTTTTAAACTTCTTCTTATCCTCTCCCAGCACAACACCAAAGGTCACGTGGTCAACTCTTACTTTACTTGGGTTATAAAACTTTGCCTTTTTAGCACACGCCAAGAAACTCTAGAAAGGAAACAGTTAATTTGTACTAAAGAAATAGCAAATAAAAAAATCAATATAAATTATTAATTTTTTATTACTTTACAGTACTCCTATTCATACTGGACATCCCAGTTTACTTTGTAACAATAAACATGTTATGAATGCAGCTTTCTGTGCACTAAAAACAAGAATTTTGTGACTATGTTAATAAATTTACTGCATACAAACCATACCTTTCAAACTTGTTGCAAAGGGTGTTGTTGCCTATTAGTATGCAATTAGGGTGATATGTAGGAGGCCAAGTGTAACAATGGTCAGTGACTATTATAATAATGAAGCAGAGCTACAAAATAACCACCTTCAGTTTTACAAGAGCTTGAACATGCTACTATATGGTGAAATGATTGAATGTTAGAAGAAGTCTTTACTTTACTGTGTTTGAGCCATTCTTATGGGGAGAATCATCATTACTCTCTTGTCTTTGAAGTTTCCCCCATTCTTTGTTCTTTGTGACTAAACAATTCTGACTGACCATGTAGATTTAGATATTTTTATTTTACTTGGGTGAATGAAGAATGATTAATTATCATTTTGTACTATTTCAAGTAAAGTGTCCTTCATAAGCACTTCCCTATCTTGCTTTCCCTACATTCATTGACCTATGAATGTTTTATGCCTGCTAAGAAAGTACTCAATGGTTTTGTAATATATTTAGAGTAATAGTGTCTTATAAACTGTAGAAAGAGAAGACAGGAATTCATGTCACTTTTAACTGATTATTATGAAGCATTGCAAAGTAGCAGCAACTTGGAGAATTCCCATAGTGCTTACACAGTACTTGCATAAGGTTTCAGCTCCCAGTTAGTTTTAAATTTGAAAGCAATTCACCTCATTTCTCAATATTACCAGCAATACACTTAAAAGTAACTGTTGTTTGTGCACAAATATGATTATCCAGTAAAAACATTACATGAAATCTAATAATGTATATTCACAGAATACCTTAATATTATCATCTCTTAATTTACTCATCTCCAGTCTCAACGCCTGGATAAGTAGCACTAAATAATAACACCACAGGAACCAATTACAAAATCATAAAAATACAAACATTAACAAAAAAGCCTTGGGCAATACCTTAAAATGTTGTGACTGACCGGCATCAGTTACATAGATCAGCCACTGGCCTTTCTCTTCTTCTATTCTCTGCTTCAAACAAGCCATATCTGAAGTATCATAAGTAAATCCACCATCTGATTTTACAACTGTTAAAGGAATTTCTGCTCCTTCAGCAAACATCACCTGAGAAAAAATAAATCAAAATTCCATTCAAAGACACTCCAGCTACCTCACTCATCTTTTTAAAATATAATAGAACTTCATTAAAAAGATTAGCACATTAAAATTTTACTCAACAGTGGGAACAAAAAATACTGCGTATTTATTTTGGTAAAATCTGAATTAAAACAGCAAATTTTTTGACAGTGGCTTCACACAATGTATTAATGACATGAGTACACACCTTTCTTCCTTCATCTTCCTCCAAAAGCCCTGCTGCATTTAGTTCTTTTACTAGAGACTCCATTCGGCTCTGATAAAAAGATTCTCCTCTGTTGACTATATGAATCTGTAGTCTTTCATAAACCTGAAAGTAAAATAATTTTACTATATAAAATTACAGACACAGATTTGTGAATGAAAATTGCAGGCAAAGAATGCTCAAATTGGCCTTTCCAAGAGAAAATACAGTTGGGGATACAGTATCCACCCTACTTAAGCACATTCATGTTACAAACATTCAGAGATACGAACAGACAGGGTCGCAAGTTAAAATTGTGTTCCAAGCACCCCCTTTTGCCACCTGTATGTTTCATATTTTGCTCTGCGCAACTATTCTGCCTAGTAACCATAACCGCCTTGCAAATGTTTAACAGCTGGACTTTCCAGCTTCGCCAAAAGTTATCCATATGTTAAGACCGAGGGTTTGTATTTGTGTAGGAACAATGTTGGTTTTAAACTGCAGGTTTGGAAATATATCAACAGATTTCTTCATTACAGTACTTGATTAATACTCAAGCCCTCACAAACATTTTAAAGTTGGCTTTGTATGTGTACTAAGCCTAATGTACAATGTTCTGGATTAGATATACAATACAGTACTATATTTTGTTACGCATTTTAAGTACCAAAATTTTTCCTGTTAAGTCTAATGTACATTTTTTGTTTTTACTTGTTAAGCCTAATGTATAACATTCAGATTAAACATCTTATTTCATGTAAACTATATCTTGTACTTTATCTCAACTGCAAGCCAAATAAAATTATTATAAAGAGTGATTTTAAGTGAACTTTATCTAAACTGCAAGCCAAATAAAGTTATTATCAAGAGTGATTTTAAGCGAACTAGTAAGACTTTACAAGGATCCTAAATAGAATATTTGGTAATACCTTTTGGAATTCCTGCTTTGAAATATCACAGATTTCTTCCCATCCTTTGATATGTACTGGGTCATGTGCCTGTAACTGTACCACTGCTTCATATGCTCTTTTCTTGAAGGCTTCATCTTCATCAAACCGTTTCTTTGATTCTTTATAGAATGCTTGGAGATCAGCTATGGGTGGAGGGTTATTGGCAAAATCAGGATAGGTATCCTGGAAGAAAAGACATTCTTTTAATGCAAAACAAACTTGCAATTTGAAATAAAAACTAACAAACATAATAAAGCCAGTTAATGACATGCAAAAAAAAAAAAAAAAAAAACCAGAATCACACACTAGCAACTAGTAACCAACTAAACTGGATCAGAGACTTGCCTTTAAATGTGCAATTAACATGCCAAACTGTGTTCCCCAGTCACCCAAGTGATTTATGCGAAGCACATCGTGACCCAGAAATTCTAAGAGTCGGCATACACTATCTCCAATGATGGTTGATCTGTATAGACAGAAAATTTACAAAACAAATAGCATATAGAAGAAACACCTTACAAATTTTGATGACAAATTGTAAAAATGACATTTTAATGATAATATAAAGTTTTATATATACTTACCAAGTAATTACATATCTACAGGTTTTCAAACAACGGCAGCCTAAAAATTCAAAGTTAGCGGTAGCGCTCAATTGTTTTGTGTAGGTAACAAGATCCCACCCACTTTCGGGTATCGATAGGAACAAGTTAGCAGAGAGCTTCAATTCGTTTGTGCCCTGATGTCCAAGCAAGGGAGGGGGAGGAGGATGTAATTACTTGGTTTAAAAACTTATCATAAACCTGTAATTTATATATAAGTAACTTACAAGTAATTACATAGCTGATTCCAAATTGCAAGGAGGTGGGATACATGGGCATATTCTATTTCAAAACATTAAGGAAAGTAATGAATCTGAAACAGAAAATTATTAGCATTTAACAAATGCTTGTTCTTTCTTTACCTGTTAAGAGAGCTGCTACAAGTGGACAATGCCTCTGGTCAGTGCTCATCTTAACGTAGTGGACATGGCGATGAGCCAAGGGTTGCCCTTACAGTACATTAGTGGGAACTTGTAGCAAAGGAAGTTCTCTGAATGTTAGCAAAGTTTAAAATGGGCCCTCAACCCGGGCATACACCAGATCAAATTAAAAACAACACTGTCACCTACACTATAATAAAAACCACACCCCAGACTGCTAAAAACTGGTGGGTACTCTAGGTACAATGTACCCTCAGGCTTCCCTTAAATTCAAAACCTTATACCAAGGTGAGGAGATAGTAGAGGGACAGATGACCCCCTATGCTTCCTTCCCCAACATCATGCTGGCCAGAGATAAAGGTCCTAATATGCTACAATTGTCAAAATCAGTTTCCACATCCTTTAGATAATGTAAAGCAAAGACAGACTTGCATCTCCAAAACGTAGACTGTAGTATAGTGGAGAGAGACATATTATGTCTAAAGGCCAGAGATGTTGCAATTGCCCTAATCTAATGAGCCTTAACCTCTGCTGCAGGTAAGGCATCCTCTTGAATCTTAGTGTGTGCTTCAGAAATCACATCTCTCAGAAAAAAGGATATGGCATTCTTCGAGAGGGGTTGTTCGAAGTCCTCTGATCTTTTCTAAAAGTTCTCACAGGGCAAAGAAGTCACTTCTTCCTCTAGTCCAAGAATATCCATTAGGTTTCTAATGGTGAATGAATGAGTAAAAGTAAGTATAGCTTAGTTTTACAGACCACTGAGCTGATTAACAGCTCTCCTAGGGCTGGCCCGAAGGATTAGACTTATTTTACGTGGCTAAGAACCAAGGTTACTTAGCAACGGGACCTACAGCTTATTGTGGAATCCGAACCACATTATAGCGAAAATGAATTTCTATCACCAGAAATAAATTCCTCTAACTCTTCATCAGCCGTCAACTCCGCCCATCGAATGACGGTCTGAAGCTCAACCAACTCGGCCAACAAAGGGCTTGTGAATGAATGAGGCCAAGGTCTAGAAGGATCTTCATTCTTGGCAAGAAACCCAAGAGAGAAGGAACAGACTTTGTCCCCTTGCCAAAGCCCTCTCTTTTGTTTATTGCTTGCAGCTGTGGTATAACTGCTGATATGACAAACACCCATTCTCACTTCACTCTCCCTGAATGAATGATATGAACATACATACAGTAACCTGAAACAGGTGACAGCAGATAATTTGAGGAACTTTTTGAACAAGGGCATAAAATGAACATATGTAACACTGGCAATCAAAATAAAAGGTGGCAATGAAAATAAAAGGAAGTAAGTTTCATTCTGATCACCTATGTGTATGTTTGTTGCTGCAAAAAACAAAAGGTTTATGTATAAACAGATATGTACCACACCTTGATTTACAACTGACAATATACATTCCCTGTTATACACTGGATAACCATCCCCTAATTCTGAATTTCAACATACCTGAGATGACCAACATGCATTTCTTTAGCAATGTTAGGTGATGAAAAATCTACAACTACTCGCTTAGGTGCTGTTGGAGGTGGAGTAACGCCATTCAGGACAACGTTGGTCACCTAAGTGAGAAATACTCATGTTTACTACAACCATGAATTTTATATCTTATCAAATGAAACTTTAATATTCTAAGATATATAATTATTTTATACAAACCATTTGTCCAAAAGAACTCAAAATATTACGCTGTGGAAGTTAAATTTTGGGTTGGTGGTACAAAGTACTTAGTGCCAAAATATGTCATGAATCCAGTTGCAGTACTTTTTACAAAAGTGCTCACAATACTTCCAGGATGTAAATCCAGCCGGATGAAAATGCTGTTGGCTTGTCACCAGGGTTAAGAAGTATCCTACTGTTAAGCATCATCTTAACAGGACACAAATGTACAAGCCACAAAGCAACTGACATTCAAATAAGAGGAATAAGAATATTCCCTGCAGTCTGAAAAACTTGAGTACATCAATATGAATGTCTCAAAAACACCACAAGTTTCAATTAAAACAAGAAAGGTAACCAGCCTGGGGAATACCTAAAATATAAAAGTAAGGTTTTGCTGCCAGACCTGTTACTCCCATAATACCAGTGGTATCAAAAGGGTAGAGTGTCAGTCACCTATCAGCATAAGGATAAGACAACAGTTAAGGGACTCGTCCTGTAATGGAAAATCACGAACAAAATTCAGACAGGCACACTTCTTCTCTTGGAGCATGGGTATACTTGAAATCTGGAGAAAGACAAAAAAGAAATGGTACTGAAGTGCAAGCCATTCCATCAAGATCCTCTCCTAAGATCTCATAATCTTAAATGGATGAATAGGCTACACAAACGTGCAACATATGAAGATGGGTGCACAAGCAGATCTTGAGTACAGAGGTAGTTTCTGTAGATGCCAGTGAATTAGGAGGAGACCAGTCTGTAACTCCACTGGAAGTCTTGCTGCAAGTCAGTCAAGAACTCTGTGATTAAGCAGGCAGCTTCTTAAAGTGTTTCAGTCTAAATGAAGGGAATGGAGACTAACATCTTTTCTATGGAAGGGACCACTCCCAAGAAATTCTCAAGACTTCCAACCAACCACCATTCTTCAGCAATCCCAAGACAAAAAAGGAATGAGAGGACATGAAGGACAAAGAACATAACCTGAAGTGCTCCTCCAATACACAGACAGTACATGAGACACACTAAAGAACTGGCCAGCAATGAAACATGGAAATGGCTACAGATGGGAGAACTCAAGAAGGAAACAGAAGGAATGCTAACAGTGGAACAAGACCAGGCCCTAAGAACCAGATATGTTCAAAGAACAACATATGGAAATAACATCTCACCCATATGCAGGAAGTGCAATATGAAAGAAGAGACCATAAACAACATAGCAAACAAATGTCCAGCGCTTGCACAGAACCAGTACAAAAAGATGCATGATTCAGTAGCAAAAGCCCTCTACTGGAGCCTATGCAAGAAACACCCGCTAGCTTGCAGTAATAAGTGGTACGAACACAAACCTGAGGGAGTAACAGAAAATGATCAGGCAAAGATCCTCTGGGACTATGGTATCAGAACACATAGGGTGATACATGCCAATAGACCAGACGTGACGTTGATTGACAAAATCAAGAAGACAGTATCAATCATTGATGTCGCAATACCATAGGACACCATAATAGATGAAAAAGAAAGAGAAAAATTTATAAGTACCAAGACCTGAAAATTGAAATAAGAAGGATATGGGATTTGCCAGTGGAAATTGCACCCATAATCATAGGAACACTAGGCATGATTCCAAGATCCCTGAAAAGGAATCTGGAAAAACTAGATGCCAAAGTAGCTCCAGGACTCAGCAGAAGTGTGCTACCAGAAACAGCGCACATAGTGAGAAAAGTGATGGACTCCTATGGAGGCAGGATGCAACCCAGAACCCCACACTATAAAAACCACCTAGTCAAAATGGCTGTGATAGACTAAAAAATAAAAAATAATAATAATATTTTACTATAATTAAAAAATTTATGCATTTCTATAATATATTATATGAAATTTTAAACAGACAAATATATATTCCCAATCTTTTCCAATCTTTGGACCTGTCATATATGTCAAATGTCTGACCAAGACCCTTTGCAGTCAGATATTTGACATAAACGACAGGTCCAACCTTCCCCCTTACTTCAGAGCTTTGGAAAAGATTGGGAATATGTATTTGTTTGTTTAAAATTTCACATAATTTACTACAGAAATGCTAAATTCTTTAATTACAGTATATTATTATTTTCATTATTATTATTATTATTTAATCTTATTAATATTGTATTTGAAAATTAGTATCTATTATTAGGTAAATCATTTATCATACAAACGTGGTTAGTCCTAACCATCTCCCATAAATTTATTAAAAAATTCTTGTGCCCTCTCTCTCTTTCTCTCTCTCTCAGTATACAGTACATATATCTTAATGAAAAAACACAGTACTGTAATTAGTGAATAAAGTGTTGCTCTATGAAAAAAAAGTGAATTAGTGATAATTTTAGAGATAAGACCCAAAGAAAAATCTGCAAATTAGTGAAGTTTCCCCCACAGACAAGTGAATGATGTGTTCCACAAAAATCCGACAACAAAATACAACACGGAAATGTGAAACGCATAAAAGTGTATATTGAAAGTATTTGTCTTAACATCTGGTAAAATTTTTACAAATATATAAACTCAGTACCTCTGACTACAATCAAAATAAGAAACAAAAACATTTAACAAATTTATGGACTATCTGTTCTAGGACATTACACATATTTACATACCTGCTCTCTAATAAAGTTTTGATTTAAATATATATTAATAAAACCTGGACCTGAGAGATCCAGTTTTGATATAACAGGGTCATCTGCAACAGCTTTTAGTACAGTGTCTCCAACTTCTCTTGGGTTCTTCTTCAAAGTCTGTAAGAAAAAACAGGAAAAAATAAATGCTTCCATCTTCCAGTAAACAATATTTCCTCTGTGAAATCATATATCTCCAGTTAAAAAAATTGGAACTTAAACACAAGCTTTTCAACAAAAACAACAAACTTCAGTCGACTTACTTTTCCTAAGGCCAATGCAGCATTACACTGGTAATCAGCATGTTTCGATACTTGAATTTGAACTACAGGGTTTGTTACATCCGGGTAGGCTTTTAATACTGCAGAAGTGAAGACCTCCTCTAAATGACCCAGTATGTTGCACATATGACGTGAAAAATCTACATTTGGTGCATGACTACATGCATCACCTCCTAAGGACTCTAAGTTCTGCAACAAAAGCAAAAAGTCACTCAGATACTTAGAATGTTTAAATCAAAAGTTAGCACATTCAAGTCCTTTAAATACCCATTTGTTCCTAGTCTTCCCATTACTCATTTCTGATTCAGTCTTTCAGAGCTTATAGGAAAAAGCTATAACTTGCAATTCTGAACCACGCAAGCCATATACCTTCACCAAGAGCTGATTCTTGAAAACATTAAATTCGGATGGAGAAACTAACTCCATCTAAATAGTGGACTAAGAAAACAAATCTGTGGGTGCACAAATAATTTCTATATTCCTTAAAAATACCTTGCTTTCCATATGTGCATACTGACCCTGTGAGAGTTTAGAATGTCAACTCAATGGTCTGGTTAGACTATTTATTAATTATGGAAATAGTCACTATGTAACAAAATAAGTTATTCATAAGTTGAAGGCAAAGCAGAAGAAAACTGCTAAACTGGGTAGGAAGACACCCCTAATACAGTACATTCCCTTTATGCATGGATAATCTTTATGTAAAATAGTATAGACTGTGGGTGTTGGCAACTCTTCTGACATGCTGATTCATGCACCCTGGAGTATCCAAGAGCTACCTTCAGAAGCACTGCCCACATAACTGAAGAGGCAATTGGTCATTTTCTACTTCACATTGTTTGAGGTTTTTCAATTAGTGATGATTATCAACATTGATCATTAGCTTCTTCATGAACAACTCTTCCTGTCACTTTTCTCATCATCTTGTACCTAGACCTTACTCAAGTATCTCTTGTACCAAACTGAATTAATTTTCTTATATACAAACCTTCATGCTCACAGATTTTTTGTCTCAATATATGTTGAAATCCAAATTTTATAAACAAAATAATAGTTGAAACACAAAATAAAAATACTTATAACTCACAATAATGGCATGAAAGATTTTTGCAGTAAAATGTAATCTCAAGCAATTTAATAACAGGAAAGATAAAAAACAAACATTCTGACATGATTTCCCTAAACGATTTGTTGCCAAACAGTTATTTATATTTGACTACAGTGAGAATTTCAATTTGGATGGGAGTTTCAGGCAGCATAATCAAATTTCAATGTAGTAAGAGTTAAAAATTTTAATAAGGATGCAGCTCAAACTCATCAGGTATTTGCACAAGGATATGGTTCTTTATCAAATGTATTATCATAAAGATAGCACTGGTCACTGGGTAAATTTATTAATCTGGATATGGTAATTATACAAAAAATGATGTAGAGCTGAGCCTTGACGCTAGATGTACATGAACAGTATTTACTCTTGAATAATTGGTAGAAACCATACCTACCAATTATTCAACAGTAAATACTGTTCATGTATATATCTAGCATCAATACTCAGCACTACATTCTTTTTGTATAATTACCATGGTTACCTTTACCTACTGGCAATACTTCAGATACATTGGCTTATTAGCAATGATAATGGAACTGTGTAGGGTACTATGACCATATTAACTTTATTAATTCACTCTACACTGTTTGCCCCTTCTATCAATACTTATGCAATCTTCCATGTGGGAAGAAAGATGTCCACAGTCCCCTTTTTCACCAACTATTTTACATCAACATCTAGGGAGGGTTGCACTTTTTGAACAGCTCGCACAAAGGGGTGACTCTTGCTGTCTAACATCCTACCAACCAAACAGTGGATAGGTCTCTTGACTAATTTCATACTCAGTCCTATCTTGACCAAAACCTGAACAGTTTCATGTCATCTATACCCTAATGCAGCTTTTCCTAGCATGATTCATCTTTCAGTATAAGATGTGCATCATTGGGCTATTTATGGAGAGCTAAGCAACAGATCCTACCAATTTGAAAGACAAAATGCAGTATCCACATTTAGCACATTTCCAGTCTCTGCTGGCTAAATTTATCCTCTCCATACTAACCCCAAAACACCATTAGAGAAGTCCTTGCAGTCCACGCAGGTGTTTCCTAAGGATCTTTGCAAGGACCAAGTACATGCAGATTCTTTCCCATGGGGAACATGGACTTGAGTTTCCACTGACCAGTCAACTGCTGTACCAAACTATGGTTACCTTGAGAATATGACAGTCTTATGATAAAATAAAGTTTTATATATACTTACCAAGTAATTACATTGCTTATAGTTTCACTGCTGGTAGCTTAAAAATTTTGAAATTCGTGGTAGCACTAGTGTCAGTGTAGGTGACTAGTCCCAGCCCACCTTCAGGGTACAAGAGGAGCGACTTCAACAGCATAATTCAGTTGTTTTTTTACCCTTCTTTCCATATGAAGGGAAGGAGTAAGGGCTTGATTTGTAATTACTTGGTAAGGATATATATAACTATTTTATCATAAAAATGTCATTTTTATATACTCGTATGTAACATACCAAGTAATTACATTGCTGACTCCCAAATTGACACGGAGGTGGGATATATGGATTAACTACCCCTGAGAGTTTATCATCATCCCCAAATGGAGAATTTTCTGTGATGGAACCAGCTAGGACTTCTGAAGGTTGATTAGCAGACCCAACTCTTCTGATAAATGAAGGGTCTTCCAAAGGTCCTCCATGCACCTCTCCTTTGACGGCAATCAAAGGAGCCAATCGTCTAAGAAGAGGAAGATGTTTCTCCCCCTCAGATGGTTTGACTGCTCCCAGGTGTAGGGGAGTACGCCAGTGACCTTTGCCTAGGAGCATTGGCAGGACAAGCAACCGCCACCTCCACTGACACTTCACTAACACTAGCACTTTTTTCCACTCTGTCCATAAGGACACGCTCTGAAGCACCCAACCGGGCCACAGTATCCACAATTAACCCCATTTTGACATCAAAATTACGTTACAAGTTTCGGGTAAAAGAGTAGGCTGAATAGTCAGAGAACTGGGAGAAGGTAAAGGTAAAGCAGGAATATCTTAATCAGCATAACTAACTATGGTCTTGCTATCTGTTTTTTGGCTCTAGCAGCCACCTTATGTTTCCTGTCTCTATCTAATTTCGCTAGATGAGACCCCAAAACCTTCCATTTTCTAGCATCCCACCTGAACATGTTCGATCAACTGAACACTCGTCCCCTACATTCTACGCACATAGAGTGAGTCATATTTCACTTTGGTGAGCCTAGTATTGCAGCCTTGTTGCAATAGCTTAGGCTAGCAGCGCTAGAGTCCAACATACTAGGCTAAGTCTAAGAAGTCAACACTCAAGTTATAAGTCAAACTGAAGAAAAAGCATCCTCCACTGAACCTAACATAAAAACAAAAGCTGTAGGTTACCAGTACTTCACCCAAAGAAGAATCTCAAAAGCAAAAGTGACGAAAGCCAAAATTTAAGCTGACTGCTCACAACTGAACCACTGTTAGAGCTGGCAGAAAAACAACTGAATCGCACTGTTGAAGTCGCTCCTCTCATACCCCGAAAGTGGGCGGGGACTAGTCACCAGCAACACTAGTGCTACCACAAATTTCAAAATTTTTAAGCTGCCGGCAAGTGAAACTATAAGCAATGTAATTACTTGGTAAGTTACATATATCAAACTCCAATTTTACTTATGATATACAAGGAAGCACATGAAATTAAAACATTAAAATAAAAATAAAAATCAATCACACCACATCTAATGATAGAGAGGAATGGCTCTTTACATCTGTTAAACTAAACCTTCATAACACTACATATCCAATTGACAGCCTTGCATGGGAAAATTAAACAATTAATGTAGAAACATATAAATGCTCCCATACTTAAATCCAGTCTGTGAGAAACCTAGTTTAAAAACAAAAGCATTTGGCAGGTGGGGCAAGTTGGTTGTTCCATTCAGTGTTAATCATGATTACATTATTATGAATAGCTATTTAGCAATTGGTTTACACTCCCTCAACCAGGCATCAAAACCTGAGTAAAAATGAAGATAAAAATGTTTGCACTCTGTATGGACACAGGTTTGTCTTGAGTTAAGAAAAATATGGTACTATATTGCAGATATATTCAATCCTTTTTTGACAGTGTTGAATAAGCACTCTAAACATTTTTGAGTTGTCTGCACTGATGGGGATTATATCATTACTTCCTGTTAAAGAGTCTCTCTAACCATACACCCTGATAGATGAGAGACACACTATATACTTTGCTTAAACAAGAATTCAATGATAAATTCACCGTCAATGTACAGTAGATAGCTAAAAAAAAATCTGAAAATTGCATATTCGACACTGCTAAAAAAGGGATGATATGAAATACAAAGGAAGTAAGAAAATAAGAAATTAAAACAGAAACAAGATAAGGAGGAAAAAATTTTCTTTTATTTAGTTCTTTAAGATATACAATATACAACCCTTTGTTGGTAAATAATGGTTAAATAAAGAAAATTTTCAATCATTACTCTCAACAAATATGCAGTACATATTTCCACCTTTGTTTATCAACAGGAAGAATAACATTATCACACAGTAATTCAATGACACCAAGTCATTTCTTAACTCTCACAGGGCTGGCACAAAGGATTTGTTAAAGAAGTTGGAATTTTGTGGATAAGACCAAAAGAACAAAAAAAAAAAAAAAAAAAAGATATTCTGAGGTATGCTGGAGACTTATTAAGACTATGATAAATGGTAATTATACACTAAATAAATAACAAAGATGATAAAGATTTGCATGATGGCCTTTAATCCATCTAGTCAGGAAACATTTCTACATCCACTTAAAATGAATCCACTTAATTAAAACTACTTTCCACTTCTAAACTGTGAATTCCAGTTATTATGCAAAGCACCTTAATTATTTTGCTTATAATATACAAAACGTCAATGTTGTACTACACCCCTATGGTGCTAAATATGGATGGAAAATACACTACTGCATTACTGTATTCATTCATACCCGTGATGATGTTAAATGATGATGATTCCCACCACCTTGAGTGCAGAGTTTCTTGTGTGGAAAGTCTGACATGGTCAAAATTCACTAATATCCATCAAAGACTACACACAGACAGCATTTTCAATTTATGCATAACTAGGTCTAAGCAATACATCACATCAACTTGCAATAATGTTTTGTTCATTTTTAAGGAGATCATTTAACACTAATCTTTTGAGACAAATATCTTTTTCACCACTAACACTTAGAACCTTGTAAAGTAGTTTCTCTTTCTTTAAAGTTCCTTTGTACTCCACATTAATTTCCTGAGTCTGGCTTTGCTGAAGCAGCATCACAAGTCTGCAACAAAACATACAGCCATTTCAGAGCCAAGAACTTTTATAAAATCTTTGAATACGTTTAGCACTTCACACATTTTTGAAGTTTGAAGTTCATACAAACCTTGTCTCTTCTAGTCATGGGTCAACTGACAAACAAAAATGAACTGACCATTAATGAGCATTTTTTGCCAGAATATGGTGCATGCAGTCATGAGTCACAGGGGCAACGAGAGAGAGAGAGAGAGAGAGAGAGAGAGAGAGAGAGAGAGAGAGAGAGAGAGAGAGAGAGAGAGAGAGAGAGAGAGAGAGAGAGAGCAGTCTGCAGTTATTTTACTTTCTTTCTTTCTTTCTATGTCAACTGATTAGGGTTAAGTATACAAAAATTAGAATAATGAATAATGGTCAACCATATCCCATGGTTACACTTTTTTTTTTTTAGGGTCTGTCAAAAACTAGTCTCTCAATGAGAATTGCATGTACAGAACAATTCTCTTATGTTCTGTAATTTTGTGCCACATGAAATGTTCAGTATCTTCTGGGCGGCTAAAGGAGAAAGTTGCACAACACACAATTCTTTACATACTGGGTCAATAACCTCATATAACAGAAACATCCACCAAACTCTTAAATGCCTCATTAGAGTCAATTTTATGAGTACTGCTACCTTTTCCCTAAGAGAACAGTCTCTGACATAAAATCTGATTTCCAATATTTTCAACACAAATATGACTGTCTTCCATACAAACAAATCTTCAAAACATAGTTACAAGTAAACAAAAAGATATATCTTCCAAAAATTTTTTAATCTAACCTCAAAAATACCTAAAATACACTTACACTTCAAAAAAGTAACATACATTTTATTGTCAACTTACCCTTTTCAGAATTCCAATTCGGTACTTCAACTTGGCATTTTCATTTAAAAGATCCAGGTATTCTTTATCATCAATATCTATATCACTCAAATTTCCATTGCTTATAGCTTGTAACTGTGTAGCTAATCTTTCTGTTTCTTTTTCCTGCAAATGAAAAAGGAAATTATTTTACATTTTTAAAAAATATTTGCATAACAAAAATGTTAAGTAAACCCAGATATACAGTGCTATCCAACTACACGTACTGCATTACTGTACATTAAAGTGCTATAAAATCTACACTGTCCTAATTTTCACTAAATGAAGTATAACAATGCCATCCCATTCTATAAAGATAAGAACTAAGTAATAAAAATACAAGAACAATTCCATCCTGCCATGAAATACTCAAACATTCACTATGGTTATGCTTCAGGTTAACCTTGAAAGCAGAGTACGCATGTATTTTGCAGACTAAAACTTTATGGGAAGACAATATCCAGAAAAAAAAAAAAAAACTGTCAGGCATACATGAACCCCAATGTATGTACTGTATATGAATACCAAACTATAGTGTTGGATGAAATAAGCATGTCACTTGGAAGGAACACTTCCAGTTGTACTTTCTTTTTGTATAGACAAAGTTTTCTTTATTGCCAGAAGGTTAAATGTCCCTATAACTCCCACCAACGTATTCTCATGGTTTCATCTTGCAGGTTTTTCTGACTGTGACCTTTAAAATTTGTCCCATAAAGGGCTAATTCCTACTGATACAGGTATGGTTAGGTTAGATAAATAATGATTTCTCTATTAATGCAATAATTTTCTTTGACACAAAATACTTAATTTTGAGGCTTAAACAACACCTAGACCCCTCATTCCGAATGCATCCCCTATTACTATTTGTTGGGTGGGATGAACAGGTTAGGCAAATGAGTAGACAAAGCACAGGAAAAATATTAGTTTAAAGGGGTGAAAGGACAAAACATAATTCTGCTAAACATGACATCACATTGTGGGACAGAAAACCTACTCAGCTACCTTAAAATCTATATACTCTGAAATATGCCTGATTTGCTTTTAAGCCTCTGTGACCAAAGGAAATGGTGTGTGCAAATCTCCTGCCCTTTCACCTTCAGGTAACCTAACTACCATGTGACTAAAGTGCCTTCTCGCCTAAAGAGCAAACTTGTCACACAATAGAATGAGAGGAATAGGGCAAAATAAACTAAGCCTCAGACGTTCATCAATCTCAGTCACTTTTGTAAGGAGACAACTCGAAAACGGGGTTGCAGGCACAGATACAGAGTAAGGAGACTGGGGTAGGCATGAGAAATATGACTGAAAAAAAGGGGCCAAACCTAACCTTTCATAGAATGCCATGTTCTGACCTAACCAAACCTTACCTTCCTAACCTAACTTAGGGCGCTGTGACCTGACCTGGCTGGGGGGGTTGAGGGGGGCACTTGGCTCCCTGCAAGTAATGCTGAATATTGGAAACATATCGGTAGGACTAAATTTCTGTTTGGACTTGTGGTCTGGCACTGGCTACGACCTAACCAAAACAACCTTAACCTAATCTTTCCTTGATAATTCTCGCACTTGTTTTTACCTTGGAAAATGGTTTTTTCTACACTTTTAGGGCTTTTGATACTGGCGGTGCGTTTGTTTGTTGTCGGCCAAATGGAATGTCCCTTCACCGTGTTTAGTACTGGCCCGGGGGGGCGGTACCCATACATTAACAAGTTATTGCACTTGCTGGACGGGATAGGAACCGTTCCAAACAGACGTACCCGTGCTCTGTCTTGTGAAGATCGCGTATGGAAACCCCTTGTTGGATGGACTTCAGGGGTTCATTACACTCGTGCAACAAAAATTGAAGGTAAATCTATAATTAGCAACCAAAAAACTGTAGAAAAAGTCAAGTTAGAAGGAAATTGCCACCACGGAGCTACTAATTGGATCTACCCTTTCCCTGAGCGTTGTGCCTTGACTTAACCAGAACTTACCTACCTAACCTGACTTAGGGCACTGTGCTCTCATTTGGCTAGGGGGGCTTGGCAGCGCTGGGCACCGCTTGCCAGGAGGCGAAATTACCAACGCCGCTCCTGTCTCCCTACCCTGCATACTGCCCAATCGGCATTCTGATGGAAACTAACACGATTGTCAAATTACCTACAAATGAATGGGCAGTCTCAAAATACCTCAGCCTGTCGTGCCTTAGCTGAAGGTAGGGCTGTCTACACTTGACTACCGGTGGAAGAAAAATGTCCACTGATACTATTTACCACCTTTTTGAGCTGAAAGCGACATTTTCTCATCGTTTGGTTAATTTTATTTATGAAAATGAGCTTAAATACTACCCGGTAAGCTATATGGTCGAAGATGCCCTACATACACCTAAGACAGCGAAATGCAATTGGGTCGTCCATATTTAGACTATGTTAAGGGTTACACTTACGGCTTTTGCGCATCGCAGAGTATAATCTAAGAGTGTTTGATCTGCCATTTTCACACGACTCTATTTCTTTTCAGTTCAAGAAGACATTAAATAATTACAGAAAGGTGTCGTCGTACTGTCAGAAATACTCGGCAGTAACAACACCATGTGAAGTCGTTTTCTGGCCTTTAGAAATTAGTAGTGTTTCTTAAAATGATCAAATTGCAGGTTTTATGCATAAATATTTCTTTGGTAGAGTAACGTGGAAATTTATATGTGACTTCTCTTTATTTTTGGTTACCTTTCATTATCAGAAGTTTTTTATATTAAGAAAGAAAATGAAACATCGGGTCGGACTTTGATAAATTAAAAATCCTGCAATATAAAAGCAACTCTTTAGTACTGCGGGAGCTGAAAATGAGCTGGTGGAAGATGGTCAAACTGGATATCTTCTTACGATTGTCTATCATTATTACCATTTTATAAGGAAAGGGGAAACAACAAGTTCGTAAATTGCCGCTTGTTTTGTGTACGGTGCAAACGCACATAGATAATTTTTAGTAAAATTGCTTATACTTTGAAAAAATGCGATCTGTCATCAAAGATATAAATAAGTTACGGATTATAATGTCTTTGAAGCAGCAATAAGCAAGAGTTGAAATTACACGACTTCCGAACAGGTAACCCTATTAGTTAGTGTGCAATGACACAACACTACGAGAGACGCACAACGCCCGTAGAAAATGAGACGTCAGCGAAACACCAAGAAAAAATCATATGACGCTTCATTGTGTCACTATAGCCGGATTACGTTACTGCAGAACTATCTTCTTCTTCCCGTACTTTACAAAGATGACACACGATCAAGGGTGATAACATTCTGGTTTGGATGAGCTAATTTTAATTTATCAAATTAGTTTGCTCAGTAAATAATAAGGCAATTAAAAGAGTATAGTAACATAAATTTTTTGTTAAATTTATTTCCCCCAATAACACATTCTCAACAGTAAGAAAATTCAAGATAAAAGGGAATGGAGTAAGACGAAATGTATTATTCTGCCACCACCAAAAACTTCTTGCTCTCTAAGTAACCCCTGTAGTATTTTATGTTCCTTAAGTATGCCATGCCAGGAGACTATGACACTCTCGAGGTTTTAAAACGTTTTTATTTTTTTAGGTCGCCATTCGCCCTAGGGATATTATAAAACCCATCTAATGTCAACTTTACCGATAATAGTTGTAAGGATTCTCCAATTCAATTTCAAAGCATAATCATTAGAGGGGAAATGTCAGTTCATACAGTGATCATACATAGCAAGCTGACCAGTCTATTGGTAGTAGTGCTGCAAGCCTCTAACCCCTGGTGCTGATCCAGGAAGGCTGCTTGTCTTCTCATTCCTTATATCTGTTTCTAATGACTAAAATGTAGTCAAATTCAAATGTCATCAATTATATGGCTTTCTTTGTAACCTAACCACATCTGACCTCTCCTGATGTCCCCGTAACCCCTCTTCATGCCCAGCCATCCTGGGAAGCTATAATCTGACCAACACTAAGCTCACTTTTGCCATTTGACCTGCTTACCCTCCCCTTACGCCTTTACATCCACTCTGCCTACAGCTTCCCTTTGGACAATTTGCTTTGCTACAAAAGATTTTAAAACCTGTCACAATGTAGAGACAATGAGGGTTCATTACTTTCAACTGGTAATGATGTACATATTCATATTTGTGTATGACTCGGGTGTCAGTGCACATTCTCAGTCCTTCTCTCTTTGTAAACTAAATTTTTAACGCCAAATAAGCTGCTATACATCTTTTATTTTGTCCATTGAGAAGTGAAATCAAGCTGAGAAAGCCCATGGGTCAACTTTGTTTTATATACAATTAAAGGACATGCTGGCATGTTGGAGGTTTCACATTAATTTCAACCACAGCAGCTACCATTTTGTAATATCATTGTCAATTTTAACAAAATGCAAAATAACATATCATGGGACCTCAATTGTCTAGTTATTTTGTTTGAGTAAACATCTACATATAACTGGAAAGTGTAACCAGGTAATTTGTTTCATACGAATAATGATAAGAGTACACTATTATTAAAACTATATTTTGATGTAACGTTTTTAAAATTTATTATCATCGGTGCCAAGTTTCTCTTTAATAACTTAGAAAAGTGCTGTAATTATCTGCAGATATAATCCTTTAAATAGGTTAATGAACCATAAGTTGACGAGTTGTCTTAAGCCAAACCGTGATGGAATTATAATCCCATAAACCATATCACTCTGTCTGATGCTAACCAGTTTTTCAAGTGCATTACATAAATTGTAGGTCAGTTCTTTTCAAGAATTGACTACAAAGCTAATTGTGGCATTTTCCCATTATTTTGGAAAAAGGTTTTGTAGCCAAAGGCAATTTCAAAATTGTAATGAGTACCAGTGGACTAGGTTGGTAATTTGTTGTGGTCTGTTCAGTAAGGTTAGTGCGCCATTCTGGGACCTTGTGAGATTTTCATCATTGCAGGTCCTTAGTATAACTTGGCATTATATCATTTGTGAGCCCACACTTTCCATAACCTTGTTGTCTTCAGGATGTAACCGTACAAGAAATCTTTTACACCATTTATGTCATCAGGTAGTCCTTTCAGATAACTTGCTAACTTTTGAGACAATTTCAACCTGCCCCACTCCAATGTGATAGAGCCACCTCATCAACTATGACATTCTACGCAATGGGAGGCAAAATAAAAAAAAATATGGTAATTAATTACCTTAACATTATATAGCCTTATTGTTAGTTATCTATTTTTGACAATTAATAGGAGTAAGAAAGTAAACAAATCCTTATTAGAAAATATCTTTACTTTTATCACACTTCAACAATATATTTCTAACCATTTTCATGGTTATCCACAGACATCGCCAAGTAAGGTTGAGTTTCAATGGAGTTGAGAATTTAACTTTCCACTTCTGATATCAATAAGAGGTAAAAAGATAATAAAAAAATACATTATAAATATCATCACATTTTTCCTTTACATGACTGTACTTGTTATGAAACATAATGAGCTTGCAAGCAACATGAAACTTATAGTCTTCATGTGTCTGTTTGAGACAGCTGTAAATGACTATACACCAAAAGTAATCTGTTCTGAATTACAATTCAGGGATAATGACTGATTTCATGACACTGATATGCAACAAACTGAAAAGATAACTAAACACAGGAAGTTGAAATGTATTAACTGAATGCCATTGCAAATATGTCAAAGTATGAAAATACAGGAACATGAAAAAATTTTCAAAAACATGAAAACAAGCACACCTTCCTTGCTTTTTCCACAGTCCTTATAATGTACCTTTTGCATCAAGAGAAATATTCAGTAAAATTCTCAGCAACTCGAAGACAACACAATAAGAACTCGTGACATTGTGGCACTATACGGGATTTTCGTGATCCTGTACCTGCAATCATTTTATGGATTATACAAAAAGAAATTCCTTATACATTTCATCAAAAATATATTAGTATAAAAGGATTTTGTAGCACCTTTTTATGGAATGGGCATTATACTAAAAGAAATGTTATTCTTTCATACCATAAATAATAGGGAATTTTTTTTTCTTTTTACTTCAAAAGTTTCACTATTGTGCTTATGCCTCTAAAATGATCCTCACATCATTTTGTAAATGTGACACGATACTAAATCTATATAAGTAACATTATTAAATAGTAACCACAATTACAACCCATGAAAGACTATACATGATTTGCTTATTCTGGAGCCAAAAAGTCTCTTAAGTTGCTTAATAACACAATAGTTTGAGTTGAAAACAGTAAGACATGCACAGTGAGATGAAATAAAGGTAGTATGATTCATTAAGAGGGCTCATGAAGGAAATACAAACTTCTTCATCTAGTCATAAATGATTATAACATCACTGAGACTTTCTATGACGATAACACAACATTTGTACAGTTAATGGTCATCCGAATCCTACACTGCGTTGCGGTGGCATTTCAGTACTCTTAATATAAAACTTGCAAATCAAGCTAGAGTAACAAAGAAACATACTACTTTGGCAGAAACAAAGGTTAATACTGTATAGCTATGGTACACATTACATCTTAGTACAGAACAGCCTTTTTGCCCATTTGTAAAGTGTTACATATTTGTAAGAGAATTAGGCTTCCATAAAAAAAATAAATGTACATCACTATTAAGTACACTTATGTTACTTAATGTTTTGTCATTAAGGAATGTGAGCATGTACAATTCGTTAATACAACATGCATACAGAAATAGATTTCGTGATATATGTCTTTGCAATACTAATAATATTTTGCTGCAAAGAACCACTAATAACATACTCACACTACCTCAAATTCTTATTGTTTTTTTACAATAAAAAAACACATAAATAACAAATATTCTACAGTAGGAACTTATTGTTAACAATAACACGAGCACTCTGCCGCTTTTCTCTCCGGTTACCCTTAATCCAAAATTACAAAAGCATGACTAAAATGAAAATAGTTTTGAACTTCTGAAAAGCATCCTACATCTCATTACGTGAAGTTCTTCCTCTGCTACAAAGGAAATGTTATAATAAAAAATAACATATACTAAATAATTAATTGATAACTGTTATCAAGGGCAACTATTTTATATCACTTTAGTATTGCTAAAGAGGTGGTGCTCTTCTAACTATTTGCCAGCACATGAAAAACCAACTCCTTTGAAAAAATCAGGAGTACATTTTGAAGGAAAAGTAATATGACAATGTTGATGTAAGTACAATAGTTTTAAATGTTAAAAGAATACAGTAGTGATAATTTAATGTGCTGCCATACAGGGTTTGATCAACATGTCCCTATAAATTCTTTTAGCGACATGAGGCCGTGCAACCATATTTTATCAACAACAGATAGCTGCAAAGTTCAAAATGGCATAAGTGTCTGCTCCAACTTCATATTCAAATATGCAACTCTTACCATTCATTGAAAAAAAAAAAAAATCTGAAAAATCTTAACATTTCAATTCTAATATATTTTTGATTTAAATGAACAACCTACATGTATCTTGAAACTTGACATTCCAAAGTAACTTGAATTTACCAAACTAGCTGAAAAATAAAAAGAATTCATTTGTCAATATCTCTTGCTTTCAAAATAGCAAATTGTTCAACTAAAAAAATTTGTTTATCACTGATTTCACTAACACTTCACCAAATCACAAAGGTTCTATTATAGAAAATATTTCTTGAAAAATATCTTCTAAACAGAAAGATTTGATTCTTGTTCACACTGCTACCACTGCATAGTAATTAAAATTTCCAGTCAGCAGAGGAAGATATAGTTATAAAATTCTACTGTGGATACCTACAATACAGCACTAAGTCTGCATCAAGCAAATTATGATGAAAGATCTCAAAATGCTTCTGTAAAAACTCACTGAATGAGCACTGGCATGATTCTTACAGTTAAAATACAAATGTTCATCTACGTTAACAGCCATCAAATAGCACAAAACTTATTAATTACAGTACATATGAAAAGCCGCAGAAGCCTATTAATCTTCAAGTTACTATGAGCAAGATTACAGTAATCTTTGTATCTACATCTTAAATGCAGTGGAAAACAAAATGTTGACGCATTTTCTATGCTTTTACTTTCCTGTACTGCCTCATACTTCATTTCATTTAATTGCCTCATATCAAAATCTCACACAGGGCTCAAAAGCTCCAAAATCTCTCATTGATGATGCAGTTATGACCAACATTAAATCACTCTATAGAGCTGTCATGAATAATCTGTTGTACAGCATGTTATGAGATCAGTCCTCTTTTCAAAAGGAACCCTCCAAAAGTTCTTCTAAATCATGTTCATACATAGCAATGAACAACATGATAACTGCACCAGTCAACATTCCCAGGCCTTGCAGCAACATTTGACCTACAACTCCACGTTTCTCACCAGGGTGGACAGAAAGCTCCGATAACTGTAATTGAAAAGTACAGAAAGTAAAATACTGAGAATGCACTCCAATTTCTGAAAACATTAAACAGAACTAACTAGCACACTGCACTTGGTATCAAATTCATGAGGAGCATGGGAATCTGAATTTAAATATTTAGAAACAGCACTGAAGTTAATCTAACTTTAAAAAAATGTTTACGCATAAGGAAAATGAAGACAATTTAACTGAAATTTCTTCAAAAGGTATTTTTTCTCACTGCTTACTATAAACAGACCAACCTAACTTTGGTTGATGTGAATAATTGAAAATGTCACCACATCAAAGACTACATTGCAATTCAGTTTCATCTGTGGCTTTTTCTTACTTTACCAGCAATTAAATACTCAAAAGGGGTTTCTTTATAATATCCTTGAATTTAACTGAGCTTCCCATATGCCTCTTCTTTAAGAATAAATGGCATTTTAAAAATTGGTTTTACTATCTTCAGCTATGCATAATAGGTTTCAGTACACAAGATAGGTGTGAATTTACAAGAAAATTATTTCATACTTACCAAATCTACCAAAGCCAAATAAATGAAAACTCCTGCTGTAAAAGAATATATCCATGGGGATGCTGTCTGGATAGAGCCGAGCATGACTCCAATGACAAGGCCTACTACACTTAGCAACCACAGCAATATCATCATTTTCACAGCCTGACGCAACTTCATTCCCATTTCAAAAAGAAGTGCAAAGTCACCTAAAATACAGATGGAGAAAATTAGACACCGTACGCTTCCAAGTACACAATCACGAATATTTCTTCAACAAAGGAAAACATGATCACAACAAATATTAAGAATTATTCCAAAAACAGCCTGTATTTGAAAAACATCTGATGTTCATTGGTACTGAGGTAGCCTGAGAATTCACTGTAATGCCTCCATCTACAGTGACCTAGACATACTAATTCAAATCAAGTATATAATTTCTGACAGATTTTTGTAACGAAACAGGATGTGCATCAATAAACCAAGGTTTCTTGTTTTTCAGCAGTGCTTTTATGTACTATACTGTGGTGCATAGTGTACCAGGAAAATCAGTCATTGGTGATCAGTGTTGTACAGAGCTGAAAGCAACAGTAAGGGGATGCTGCTTACAGTGTGCCTTGTACTGTATTTAAAACAAACCCTTCAGGTCAGTCCTATGAGGCTATGAATGGGACTTGATTATTGTATGGTTACACCAATTTACAATAACAACAATTATCTAAACATCTCAACATATGCAGAAGTTGATTATCTTAGCTTACCTTTCATAAATTTAGTCTTTATATCCCTTCCATAAACTACAGTTTTATTCATCTTTCATGAACTAAATCTCTACATCCCTTCCATAAAAAAAAATATTTCTATAAACTTACAAAATCATACATTAAACAGATTTTGTTGATGACTGGTTTGAGGTTCAAGAACATAAAACTGTTTCTTGAAGTTGGTTCTTGATTAATGTAAACAAAGATTGTCACTGTATCTTTCTCTTTTAAATATCATTTACATATAAGATATATCATAGAAATATAAATAAAAAAACAGGAGTTAGGACAATGTTACGTTAAAAAATCATTTAAATAAATGTATGATGTTCATCTATTTAATGTTAAAACTGTGCATAAAAATATTTTTGCTGGTCAAACAAAACATAATGAATACAAATCTACTGCTTTATACACTCCTCTGGAATCCACAGTAACCTCTCAAAGAACCCTGATTATGAAGAATTCTGATCAGTAACAGGTGGTCTAAGGGGGATAAATCAAGCTCTGACTCCTACACAGAAACAAGTGGAATAGCAGTTTGGTTGTCATTTCCTTTATATGGCAATACATGTAACTTGAACTGTTACAGTTAGCAAGAAAATGATTGTTGAATAATAATAGCAAACACATGCCCTAAAACACAACGGGTTGAGCAACATCTTCATCAAATGACTGAAACATAATTCTGATGGAATACTACAAAATTACTAACAAAAATACTGTCATAAACAGATGATTAACTGTTGTCCCTAAATTTGAAGAAACTAATAAAATCTCCGTTATGTGAAAAGTGCCATTAAACAGTTTAAGTAAAAGAGAGAGTTTCTGGCAATAAGATATGAGGTAAGGTCTCGTCCACCTACTTTGGAAGTCCACTTCTTCTATTGGAAAAGACAGGTGTTTTTTTAATATAACAAAGTGTAGCACATCAGGCAAGTGGTAAAAAAATAAGTATGTAATTTGTTTGAATGTGCTGAAAACTGAGACCCTAATCAAGGTGTGGATGTGCATGTATGTGTGAATGGATACTAATAAAACTTACCAACTTTGTGTGGAAGCTCATGGCAAAGAACAGCAATTGAAGTTGCCACTCCTCCAGTAACACTTGATCCAAAAGCTGCACCGATGGCCATACCATCAAGAAGGGTGTGCATAGCATCACCAACTAAGATAACAGCACGCAAAGAGTCCTTGCGACCTGTTGGTAAGGATGAAATTGTAATCAATGGAAAGTTTTTAGTGTTTAAATATTCTAAAATATCCAAATTTCATATTTTATAAAATAATAAGTTAATTACTGTTGGTGCAGCTGACAGACTAGGTAGTAGCCTCAAAAGGCAGAGCCGTCTTATCGAGTTTCTCAGAGAGAGTAAAATAATAAGTAAGCAATCACTGTATAAAAGAGGTTAATATTACGATAATTGTTTAAATCAGAGGTTTTTTAGATGCATAATTTTTTTCATTAAAACCAACTTATGAAACACATCTGAGAATGGGGACTGAAGATGAAGACAGAGATAGCAAGAAAGGTCTCCTCATACTACGAAAAATAAGTATAAGGTGAAATATTATTCTAAAATAGAACTGACATCAAAAGTTACTTCTTAAAGTCAAACAAAAAGATCATGACATGGCCATGCATAAGAGGGCTGTTCTATACTTCTCAATGGAAAACAAACTTTATTAGACAACAGAAGAATTCTCTCATGAATGAGGAAATATCACGTCTATAACACCATTCAAAGAAATTGCATTATCTTGCCTCCTTCAGTGTTTAAAGTTTATGGATCATTTGTTCTCCTAATTCTGATCGAGGATTCTACTATCAAATTTAAACAGTAACTCTACCTCATTTGTCATATCCCAAGGCTAATTTTCCCAGTAAGCTTCAAAGTACCCTTGAAACAAAGCTTTTGGCTACATCAGATTACCAGTACTCCGTCAATACCAGGCTTTCAATGCCATGACTGTGTGCACCATATACATATCCACATCAGTTACTAAGTGAAGAGTATGTGGGACTGGTGAGTCTTTCTTTGCTGTGCCACGCAATTCTAAAACATGATGAAAGGTCCAGTTCTTTCCATTCACCCTTGCAAAGATCTAGTTAGAGTCGCTGAAAGTTAAGGGTGAATTTTATTCAACAATGTGACTTGGAAAAATTTAGAAATTATGAATAATGTACAGTATACAATCACTTCTAACTGCTTCCTTTACAAACTTGGAGTACCTTTACTTTCTGGAAAAGCAGGTTTATGAAAAACTAAATAAGGGCAAAGTTAAATGCCTGGCCTCTCTGAGACCTAGAAAGGGGGGCCTTCCTGTTCCTGGTAATGAGTCCCAGCTCCAGTTGGAAAACACTGTAAATAACCTACACACTGTCTATGCAACAGCCTAAGCTCTGGTTCAAAGTTGAAACAATTTTATTAGAAAACATGGTATAATGCTGCTTTGACTGTCTACCTGTAACATGTGAGTGACCATGATGTGAATGGCCATGGTGTCCAACATGATACTCTTGCAGTACCATGTTAAAGCTGCTACTATTCTGCCTCAAAACTCTATGACGGCCAGATGTTGGAGTGTCTAGATTCAGAGATAATTTTCTACACTGAAAAATAGAATTCATATTTTTAAAAAGCTATATCTCAACAGACTGGAAATTAGAAAGAGTATAAATAATATATATAGAAAAACAATTACAGTAAACATTTGGAATTAAGAAATTTTACAGTTGTAATTCTAGTGACTTACCATTTCAGACTTATCATCAGGACTTGTTACTAACTTCTCCTTTTCTGCTGAACATGACTCGAGTTTCTTTTCCTCAACTAATTTAGCCACCTGCTTCTCAATGGATGTTATCTCAGCCTCATTTTCAAGTGAGGAGACCAGTCCTTCCTTTTCAGGTATGGAAGCTATCTGCTCCTCTAATCTTGTTCTGTCTAAATCATTATTGCCATTGGCATCACTACTGGGACTCACATTTGAGCTGCAGCCTTCAAAACAGTTTTGTGCATCTAAAGCTGAGAAAAAATATAAAACAATTTAATCAACTGGTATATTAAAAACTTTCAGAGTTATATCTAACAGCTATTGTAGATGAATTTAAAATCTTATATCCCTTCTAGAATTGGTCACTAAAACATCAGTAGAATATACAAAAATTTAAGGAAAATAATAAACACTTGAATAGTTAAAGGGCATAATTCTTAAGGCCAAAGAACTATCATAAGTAATCCAAAATCTCTAGTGATAAGTACCGCATTCTCAACTTTTTTATCAATTAGTAATAAGGGAAAGACTTAATATTCAGAGCCTTTCTTTCTCATGTACTACACTGCCATAAGAAGTTCACATTAATAAATGTGCACAGAAAAAGTGCAACTTACACATCGTGCTTTCTGCATATATAAAGGAATTATGTTTGGAATGTTTGCAAAGTTTCTCTCCTATCTTATCAACACTTTGACTCCCAGTCTCTTCAATTGTTGTTGCTGTTCCCACAGTCTCTTTATCCATCTCCTCCTACATTTAAAGAGAAAGATAATATCAGATTAGATTGTTTAAACACATTCTGCTTGGTGAAATCATATCTTAAGTTGGATGCATCATACCCAGTAAGGAAAGGAGAGCAAGAAAAAATGTATAATTCCAAATAACATACCTTACTCCTTGACAAAGTCAGTCCTGGGTCATGACCATGACTATGGCTGTGACCATGGCCTCCACAGAACAGATTATGGCCACGTTCAAGAAACAAAAATATGATGATCCCTCCCAAAGCTGTGAAGCCGAGCAATGCATGCTGAAGATGAACGTTGGTGCTGTCTGGGACATTCATACTAATTGCCTGGAGGGAAATATATCAAAACTTAGAGTAAAAGTACTGTATTTCATCAGAAGAGATTACTGTACATCATTTTATAAAATACAATACATTTTATGAAATACAATCATATCTGCTGTATAGCTTCAAATACATAATTACTTCAGTATATTTATCCAGCATTTCAAATACTTTTGGTTATTCAGTGCACATTATAACCCACTTTATACTATAGAGATAAAAGCACTATCAGGGTCAGAGTGGGTCGCACGAGACCATAAGTACTGATTCAAAATGACAGCTAATTTAAAGTTAGGAAAAAGCTCAGTGTCCCAGGGTGCAGCAAGAGACCATACGCACTGATTTCAAATAACATCTAACACCAGGAAATTATGTGCAAAGTATTGAAATTGCATAATACCTGTGTACAGTACACACATCAGAATTTTGAAAATCATAGTTTTACAACAAAAGTTCGAGGCTTACAAATATGGTCCAGTACCTCTATCAGAAATTCCCCCAAAAGTTATTTGTCAAGCCTCGAGCAAACTACTGGCTATATATAATTGAAATGACTAACATAAAAAATTGATTATTCCACAAGAGCAAACATATCTTTGTGGTCTACTTACATGAGGTAATAAATGAATCAAGGCATCGCCAGCTAGAGTCCCCACAGCGAGGGCCAACAAAAAATGATTCACTTGATCGTAATATTGACTCCGCTTTAAGGCTGGGATGAGCATAATGCACCCCAAGCCAACCAACCCAATCACCATCATGCTTAAAATGGCTCCAATCCAGCTGTCTGAAATGGAACAACAAACATATGGGCGAACTGATTAAAAATATCTCAAATAAATGTCAGTTACACTGAATCACTGCTGGATAACTTTAATTTGTCAAGCTGCTAAAATATCGTGGCTTATTTAATGAAGTTTCATAACTAAAATTATCATGTTATCTGCACATTTTTGAATGATGGACACTTTGCAAAAACACAATAATCTTATGGGTGTATAAACTCTGATGCAAAACACAAAAATAAAATTGTTTCTTGAAAGTGGCAGATGCTAACAAAATCACAATTAGCCCACAAGTATAAAAGTGTACTGAAACAGAGTTAAAACTTCTCGTTGTTCAAGAATATCACCAGTAACAAAACATGAATATATGCAAACACATTGGAAAGATCAAGAAACTCAACTGGTTTGTTGAATAATGCAGGGAGAAAAAGATTAACATGGTAATTAAATCACCTGGTTGTCCCTAAACACTGCATTATTACGTCAATAATGCAGCCCATGCATTGTTAAATGTGTCCTTGACTGCTCTTAATGTATGGAATCCCAGTGCCATAACTGAAATTGCTTGACATTATCTGCACCAGTGCCAGATGCTGCCATGATACCTGTATTGAAAGTGTACCAAAGAACCAGTATTTCTATGGAAAGATTGATCAAAGCTAGGGATATGGGCTTATAATTATAAACCTGTGAATTTTGTATCATATTGCACTGGTAAATTATCACAGGTGAAAGGAATTCCCTTTTTTCTTACCAAAAGTCAAGAAAGAAGCAACTGAAATCTAGCCACTATGAATATCTGTGAATACTGCATTTAAGTTATCATTCTCTTCGATGAAAGTAACCTCTTCAGTAATGGCTATCCTTCTAACATAACTACAGAATCAAAGCAGCACTTTTCAAAATGACTCATGCACATTTAACAATTGATAACAGTGTCTACATCAAAAGATCATTCAAAAATTTTAAATCCTATAATGCTTATTATTTTTTTAAGCATCTATGAATGATGATTCCGGTGCCTGGACAGTTGAAAGCACTGATCATCCCTAAATAAGAGCTTGGCAACTTGCTGTCATACTGTCTGTAAATGTTTTCTTAATTACATTGCAGTCTTAATCTGTTTGGATTCCAACATGTCAGAATTATGGAATTGCAAGGCTTCACAAACATTTTAAACAAAATACAATTCTGTGACATATTTAGGAATTAAAATTTCAGTTTAAGAAGTCCACAATTTATCAGTCTGATAAGGGACATTAGAATTCATCTGTATAATAAAGGATTTGGTTCTGAATAGAAATACTCTAGGGTTACAAATTGTGAAGTAACAACTAAGTTTCAGTGAAAACCTCTTCTCTGAACCTTAGCAACAACAACAACAGTTGTTTATACCTTACTGTAACAGTCCAAACTACTGCTAAAATTTACTGCGATTGAGCTACAACCACAAACATTTCTGCAATATCATAAAACAGCTACAACTACTGTATCATTAATAACAACAACTAATAATACTACTGTTAATAATACCTTTATTGTTTAACATCATCACCATCAACAACAAAACAACTACTGCTGCTGCTATTGCAACAATACCAAAGTTGTACTACTTTTAATGAAACAACAACAACAACAACAACTACTACTACTACTACTAGTACTACTACTACTACTAGTGCTACTACTACTCAAAGTTGATATATGAACCTTGTTACTACTATTCTTGCCTCTACTAAGCCACGACCCTGTTCGTACCTGCCGAGTACCCCGAAGCGGCATCCATATGGGAGTGGGGGTCGTGATCGTGCATGTGATCATGCCCGACGAAGTGCGTGCTGGCTTCCCTCTCGTCGTCAGCATCGTGGTGGTGGTGGTGTTGATGACTGTCGTCCATGGCGAAGGGCATGGCACACGAGTCTAGGTAGTTGACGACACCCGGACACAACGACAGGAACGCCCTGGCTGAGATCGAGTCGCCCAGGGACACGCCGGAGCCTCGCAGGATACCCTCTAGTCCTCCTCTACACTGCAAAGGGGAAAGGAGAAATCGTGTCTGGATGAAGGAGTCAAATTGGTTATAAATTTGAGTCACTGCGATTAATTTTTTTACATTTCAGTTGTATGAAATTTCAGTGTAACTTTATCAACTTGTTTTTCACTGGTTCTCATTTTCAAAGATAACTGATTAACAAAGACATCATATTGCTTCAATTCTTGTCTGCTGTTACTGTTTACACACACACACACATACTCACACACACGCACATATATATATATATATATACACACACATATATATATATGCCTATAAATGAATCATATTTATATATATTGGTTTCTCCATATAAAATCTCACCAACAGTATCTAATTAATAACTTACTAAATGATATACAGTATTTTCTTATTTGTCATTTATAAATATGCACATCCACACACAAATAATATGGTTTCTCCGTTTATGTAATCTTCAAAATCTCACCAACATTATCTAATTAATAATATATTCTTTTATATATTTTCATTATTTGTCATATAAATAAATATATATATATATATATATAATATATATATATATATATATATATATATATATATATATATATATATATATATATATATATATATATATATATATGTGGGTATGTGTGTGTGTATATCACAAATAATAAGCCAAATATTTCGTTTAATATCGAATTGACTGTACCTTCGGGTTATCATAAACCCACAGAGAATTATAAGTGATAAATGCTTCTGTACCGGCCATGATTCGAATCTGCTGTCTTTGGTTTAGATACAACGATAAACAGACGGCTATGCCCACACGGCTATCTCGAGGTGAACTTAAATATTCGGAATTTATTCAGCCCACAAATAGAAAACATTAAAAAAAAACAAGAATACTTCCAAAAGTTAAAATGAAAACAACAGAGAGAAATAAAAAAAAACGAAATCAAAGAAGCCTCGAAAAACGAGAAAAGGCAGTGCAAAAATGTACACTTTCTAAAACCCAGCAAAAAGTTGTGGAAAGATTAAAAAAAAAATGAAATAAAAAACGTTGACAGGAATTCCGCACTGGTATGAGAACGGAGCTTCCGCAATACTTAGAAAAAAAAAAAAAAACACGTCAATCCTCGTGGTCAAGAGAATGCAGTTGCAATTAAATTCTCATTTTTTATTCACGACATTTTTCTGTGTTACGCAAAACTAAATTACCGAATTTCGTTAATATGATTTTCAAGCTTTTCGTATTCGTTGTTATAATGCATCAAGGCACCTATCTACTTTCCTATCTCTCTGTAAATTGGTCTTGAGCTACACCCGTCATGCAAGCCCGGAGTCTTCACGCATAAAGAACGACCCAGTTTAACATAAAACAAAATACATCCAGAAAGTACAAAAATTAGTCTATAAAAGTTGGCAGAGTAAACATAAAGAATGAGACACTTGATGAAATGAGAACAGAAAATCATTCTACACGTGAGAATGTAAAGAATGTGCACGCTTGAATATCGAAAGCACAAAGGAGTACATTCGAATAAAAAAAAAATGAAGGTACAGACGTCTATATTTTAATATTAAAAGTCTATATTTAGATATTAAAAACCTAATGGGTAGATGTGTATCTATGAATAACAAAAATAATAAATTAATGTGCAGTATAATAAGATATACCAAAATGTAGAAATTTGTTCACGATATAAACACATCCACACATATATACAGTGTGTGTGTATATATATATATATATATATATATATATATATATATATATATATATATATATATATATATATATATATATATATCTGTGTACAATGGAATTAAATAAAAGCCACAACGCACCAAATGCGTGCAAAGAAAAACATTAGGTACATGTAGGCTACTGTACACTGTAACAAACTTTTAAGAATTTATATGCAGACCTACAATACAATCAAGACCCAGCGTACAAATATGTACACTTGAACGACAAACAATCAAAGCCAAATGTACAAATAGGTACACTTGAGTACGACAATCAACACCAAGTGTACAAGTATGTACATTTGAATACAACAATCATTGCCAAATGTACAAGTATGTGCAATTGAATATGAAAAACAATAATACCGAATGTAAAAATTTGTAAATTTGAATACAACAATCAAAACCAATTGTACAAATTAGTACATCTGAATACGAAAAACAACCAAAACCAAATGTACAAAAATGTATATTTGAATGCAATAATCAAAACCGACTGTACAAACATGTACATTTGAATACAACAATCAAAACCAATTGTACAAATTAGTACATCTGAATACGAAAAGCAATCAAAACCAAATGTACAAATAAGTGCACTAGAATATAAAAAACAATAAAAACTAAATCTATACGTACGTAAAAACGAAAATCAAAGCCATTCTAAAAAATTTTATACTGACCTTGAAAAACGCACTGGGCGCGAGGACAAACGTAATATGTATTTCGAGGAGAGAAAAGCTTCCACCACCAATGAAAATACAAAGAAAAGCGGCAAGTTCCGTTCCCATATCTATAACTGCTTGATTACACTTTTCACCGAGATAACATTGATAACATCCCACATTCATCTAGCACCGGCGGCATACAATTCTTTTGACTCAGTAGACCGAATATTCAACGTCTCTCGAATACTGTACTCTGTCTTTGTTTCCTGGCTACTGTATTTTGTCTTCGCCTCTCGACTTCTCTATTCTGTCTTCGTCTCAGACTCTATTCTATCTTCTGTCTTCGTCTCTCGAATACTGTATTCTGTCTTCGTCTCTCGATTACTGTATTCTGTCTTCGTCTCAGACTCTATTCTATCTTCTGTCTTCGTCTCTCGGATACTGTATTCTATCTAAGTCTCCCGACTACTGTATTCTGTCTTCGTCTCCCCACTACTGTATTCTAAGTCTCTCAAACACTGTATTCTGTCTTCGTCTCTCGATTACTGTATTTTGCCTTTGTCTCTCGACTAGTGTATTCTGTCTTCATGCAGGCTATATAATCAATTATGAACTGGGTATTTCACTTATATTATAAATAGCTTGAATAACTGACTCCACGTGACGTGAGGCGAATTGCTTACATCATTTAAGTAACAAGATATTCCTTAATGTCTGCACTATCTAAATAGGTCGGCACAATAAGCACGCGTTCTGATATTCAAGGATGAAAATACTACCAGATCATATTTCATTTCATGTTGTTCTTGAAACGGGCTGGTATTTACGACCAAAGGCCAGTCTGCCGAAATAATCGGCTACTTGCTAGGCAAAGGATTGATTCCTTGTATAAAAACCTCCTTACCTTCAGGATAGATCGGTATTCGTGCAAAACCTCATGAACAAACATCAACCCCATCAACCCCACTTACATAACATATATGCCCTTCATCTGTTTGCAGTTATTATTGCAATTCTTGAACCAAGGCCTTTCAGTTTAAGCATATAAATATAAAACAAACATTTCCACATATAGGATATATGTATAATCACTACAATAATATGGAAAAGTCATCTGAAATCCAAACTCTTTCATATCGTGACTGAGCGACTTCGATTTTCAGGCGTACGGAGGGTGTCACTCAGCTGAGTGTATTAGTGGTTTAAGTAAAATCGGAACGCACTCTTTCGGGTTAGCCACACACAATTAACAAACTAAATCAGTGTCTTCAACAGAGCAAGGAGTTGATATTCAATATACACATACTAATGACAAACTGGAAGACCACTTCTAGTAAAAAAAAAAAAAGTATGGAAATACGTTACAGTTTTGTTGGCGTAAATGCTTACAGAACTAAATAAACACAGCCAATAGTACTAAATCAATTTCTAACAAGACACCAGTATATCCTAGAATGTAACTTGCATCTTTTGCTTATTTTGCCAAAGGATGCAAGTGGACTGTTAATGTAAAAACATTTCGCATATAAGCAACACTACATTACCAAGTTACCAACGCATGGGTTGTTTTTGTGAACGTCATTATGTGCTGAACGAGAAACGTGCGCTCAGATCAAGGATACGAACAGATAAGGTTACGGCTAGAGTCCATTGTGAAATGTTACGGACGAACTTATTTAAAAAAAATGGCATTTTAATTTTTGCTACTTACAGATACCGAGGATGAGTTAGACAAAATGTATGTATTGCAATAAATGATAGAGTTTCAAAAGGGCATTCAAGTAAACCAAACAAGTATCTCAAGGCTGAACAAACGCGGGGCAGATCTATTGCAAACTTAGTTACCGCGAACTGGGCAATGTAGGTCGATAGTAAAGAGAGGTTAGTAAGAGTGAACTAAAATGCATTCCAACAATCTCTACGCCGAAAGGAACTTAAAAACAGATAGGATGAATTAGTGGGCATTGGGAATGGCTGCTGTGAATTTACAGCAATTTTTTCGTTTTATCTTTACGTCACTTTCAACTACATTTTGATAACTAGACCAATCACAGCTAGGCGTCGAAAGGCATATGAATGAGAGAGAGAGAGAGAGAGAGAGAGAGAGAGAGAGAGAGAGAGAGAGAGAGAGAGAGAGAGAGAGAGAGAGAGACGTACCATGCCTTTGCAAATATTTGGCGACTGTGACCTTTACAGATATCCAGTTAAAAGGTGACTGCGAGGAGACTTTTAATGATGCTGAAAAAAACGTGTTCTCGACAGACCGAAAGGTGTTCTACGGTGGTAAAAGGATTCTACGGTAGTAAAAGGTTATCGAAAAAAAAAACCGGGGCTGGCCAAAGCAAACCAGGAGAGAGAGAGAGAGAGAGAGAGAGAGAGAGAGAGAGAGAGAGAGAGAGAGAGAGAGAGAGAGACAGATTGGTTCGCTTCTTGAAGTTCTGAAAGCAACAGGCCTCCGGAAATTACTTAAAGGAAATAAAGTGAACTTGTTTCCCTTGCACCGTTACTCAGCTAACTCAGGTCACTACACTTTGCCAAAAAGTCCAAAATAAGCCTAATAAAAAAAAGTTTACTTTCACTCTTCTACGAATAATTGTTGCCACTGACAAAGAATTGCGAGACAATTGACATTAAAAAAAATAATAGTCCGGTTCGAATTTCCTTCACTTAATTTTCCGCTAACCTAAATCCTTTTACAAACTACAAGCAGCACCCTTTCAAATCAGGTGCCCCCTGCCCTTGTCCACTGTTTCCGAGAAGCGGATTCCCTCCTTACCTTTTGGTCAAGTCTCCGGCAGCTGACGGAGCCCAGATCAGTCCCTAGGCAGCTGATCTTCGGAAAAACCTCCCGATCGGAAATACTGAATCACGAGGTTCAAAACCTCTCAACTCTGGTAAGGACGAAGAAGAACAACACAACACCTGTTTTAAAAAAAGCCTAACCGCCAACTGCACTCGGCGGTGATGACGAAGGGGGGTTCCGTTCCGTGGGACTTGGGAAATCAGGGAAGGGGGTGGGGAAGTGGTGCAGAAAGAGGGGATGGCTGCGCTAGCTTTCTATTGCCTCACACGCCAACCGTATGAGCAAGAGGAGAACTCGTTTGCCTCAAAACTCTTCATTCACTCAGCCATTTGCTCAAACTCTCTCACACAGTGAACAGGCGATGTATTTGGGGAGGAAAACAAAGTAAAAAAAAGTCACTTAAGTTTGAGCCCATTTTCTGTGGTATAAAAGACGCTGACTCGATGCAGGAATTGTGCGAATGTGATTCAAGATAGACGAGAAGTGAAAAGTGAAAACGTTCGGCCTAACGGGAAACCGAACTAGATTGCTGTGTTGGTTTTGTTGTGTTACGGGGAGTGCAGCAGTGCATCATAATTCGAGGGGATAGACCGATGAAATCGATTGTGTATCTGGAGCAAGGATTCAACTGTTTAAAAACAGTACCCCGATGCGTGGCGTGCTTGAAAAGTTCAAGGTTTTCCTTAACAAGGTTCCTACGATCCCATTTTTCCTAATTTTTGTGAAGTTCTCCCATCTTTCCTGTGTGGGAAGTTCATACGAGGAAAACTGAAGTAGTGGTTTTCTCTGTGAAGATCAAACGCTTTAATTCTGATTAGGGTGTGATGAAATGACCGACAACTCCAGCTCATAGTCAAGGATTTCTTCACAGGGTCACTACCATGAGTACAGCCAGGTGAGAATCCTAAACGTTAACTGTTTTCACATTCTATTTACGTGGAAATTCAGGACACGTGGAAGGAAATGTTCGGTAGTGGTTCTAACTATGTTGCTCAATTTACACACATAGATATATATATATATATATATATATATATATATATATATATATATATATATATATATATATATATATATATATATATATATATATATATATATATATATATATATATATATATATATATATATATATATATATAAAGTAAGTATGTATATAATCTAGGGAGTTCTTGTGTAGAACGTAAGTTTTGGTACAGTTAAAGTATTTTGATTATATTTGTCTTGACTTATCTTTACTATATATATTTATATATATATATATATATATATATATATATATATATATATATATATATATATATATATATATATATATATACATATACATATACATACATACTGTATATATCTCATATATACCTAGTTGACATATTCATACACATAAGGACTATACACATGCATTAAGCATTTGTAACTTTATACAGGAAAATGTGAACAAATCACCATGAGATCTAATTTTCCAACAGTTGACAAATGTCTAATACAATATAATGAACGAAACAGTTAACACAAGTAAACGAAGAAAAAAAAATATTCATTTTCATAATGTTTAAGTATTCCGCAATAGTAAAATGCCACCAGTTTCAATGACCCCTAATACAACAAATATTTCTTGTTATATCTGGTCAGTACTTGGACTAGTGACCTCACCGCAAATTATAGCCGACCTTAGCGGGTCAGCGAGAGTCGAAATGGGTCACATACAGAGGACCCCCACTGTGAGTAATACCCGTTAGGAAATTATCAGTGAACCCTTATACACACAGCTGGGCAGATCGACCTAAATAGCTTCAAGTATCCGATTCCCTTGTCAACATGTCTTAGATAAATCTTTTTAAAATCAGGCTGCGTTATCGAATGCCGATAAAGCGACTGCACGCATACATACATGCATGTATACCGCATGCGAAGTGACACACGTGTTAATGAATTATATTAAATGCCTCGATCACTCACTCGATGTGAAATCACACAAACTTTTATGAGGACAGCCAACTGGGTTTAACGCATGTGTTAAGCGTTCCAGATATATATATATATATATATATATATATATATATATATATATATATATATATATATAATATATATATACACACATATATACACCCACAATTATGTAAATCACATAATCAAGGGAGGTTGCATATGAATACATTAATATATATTTACATATATATAGGGAGTGTGGAGGAGGGTAGAGGGAGGAAGTGCCACGACGTGTGTGTCGTCATTTTCTCTCCTCGTCTCCTCCGCAGGTAGAATATGATTCGACCTGTGAAGAAATGATCCGAGCGCTACACAGAAGTGAGAGAGAACCCGTGCTCTCGAGCACCGCCACACCTATCAACGGACGGAATAACAAAGAGATGCACAAATACATCCCACTTTCACTTATGAGATTCCTCCTGACTTTCGTCGTCGTCTGGTGAAAACCCATTTTTTTTTTTTGTCCCTTTACTCGACTGGTGAACGCAAGGTAACTAACTGGTCTTGAATTCATGTAGTGTTGTGTGTGTGTTGTGTGTGTGTGTGTGTGTGTGAGAGAGAGAGAGAGAGAGAGAGAGAGAGAGAGAGAGAGAGAGAGAGAGTACAGGCCATGCATTCATGAACTGTGAGAAAGACAGGAAGTACAGGCTATGATTTCATGAGCTGGTGTGTGTGTGTGTGTGTGTGTGTGTGTGTGAGAGAGAGAGAGAGAGAGAGAGAGAGAGAGAGAGAGAGAGAGAGAGAGAGAGAGTACAGGCTACGCATTCATGTGTATGGGTGTACGTGGGTGCCAGAGTGAGAGAGAGATAGAGAGAGAATTCGTGAACTATTTTGTTCGTGTGTGTGTGTGTGAGAGAGAGAGAGAGAGAGAGAGAGAGAGAGAGAGAGAGAGAGAGAGAGAGAGAGAGAGAGAATTCATGAACTATTGCGTGAGAGAGAGAGAGAGAGAGAGAGAGACAGGCCATGCATACATGTGTAATGTGGGTGTGCGCGCGCGCATGCCAGAGAGAGAGAGAGAGAGAGAGAGAGAGAGAGAGAGAGAGAGAGAGAGAGAGAGTAAAGACCATGAATTCAGGAACTGTTTGCCTGAAGGGGAAAGAACTGACGTCCATAAATCTCTAAAGAAAGAGCGGGATTATATTAATGACTGTTTGCACACACGCCGTGATACTGTATGTATTTTAATACGAGATGTCTGTATCTTCATACATGATTACAGTATATATATGCAAGGCAATATATGACCTGCTGGTCACTTCTAATATTAATGAAGTCATTGACATCTCTCGTCTTTGATATAAAAAAACAGACCAAATTATCAACAATAAAATGACACAAATTCTAATTTTACAATCTTTCTATCCTTTATGGCTTCGTTTTACGCAGCTTTTATTTTTCATTTTCCCTTCCTTGTTCCACCGAACCTGTGGGCTAGAAGTAGGTTGCAAGTGACATTGCCAATTGTATTATTAATAACACCTAACTTCATGAACTGTTGTCTGGCGAACGAGGAAACACAAGTGCAACCACATGTAGAAATCTACATCACCTGTGAGAAAATGACAGGGGACACAGGTGTGCAGATCTGCTGTGATAACATTCAGCAGATAACAAAATGCCCTGTTTATAAAAGGGCTGGGAAGGGAACAGCTGAAAAACAAAAAATATCACGAGCAATTACTTACAAACAGACCGGAGCCATATGTTGTATATAGCATATTAATTTGTCTAAGGGCAATGTTTTTCTAAACGGAGGAGCTTCGTGTTGCTTCCTGACCGTGGCGTCTTTCAGTACAAGGACGAATGATATTCTAATGCAAAAACAAAACTTGCACAAACACACAGAGTGTGTTTGCTGGTTTAGATTAAGCCGGTTTACGCCAGCACGTGTCTTGTCCTAAGTGGGGTAAAGTATGAGAGGGAGTAGGTCTAGTGTGGACCTCAGGATTCATCCAAAAAAGAGGAGAGAGAGAGTTCATCGGCACTCCTAAAATAATCCCCGTATAGGGTCAACATGGAATAATTGTAATACATTACAAACAGAAAGTCGAAATAACATTACCCAAGACTAGATTCTCACAACAACAATATTGACTAGCAATACCCAGAACATTCCATCCGTGTTCCACCACGCAGAGACATATAACTATCAGAAAACTGACTTATAAACTCTCTAAGTAGACTTGTAATGAGAACCAAGGACTAGTCCTACTAGGTGAGCTTTTCCAACTCTTTCAGCGACGAGTCCAAAGGAACCAGGCTCACCTTGCTCGAAGGCACGAATTTGTTCGGAAAAAATCGAACAAGTTTGCCTCACCGGCTTCATTTATCGCGTATCTACGTATCTGATTTATTTATGTCTGATTTTTTTTTCTGTCCCTTCCCCAGTATCCTGATGACTTGTTATTTCACAGATGAAGAGCGATTGTGGATGAAATTCCTACCAGTTCTCTCCGCAGTTGGCCTAACCCTTGTTCTAGTTTCCTTGAAGGTGTTATGAAGGCCGACTCACCTGTTCTCTCTCTCTCTCTCTCTCTCTCTCTCTCTCTCTCTCTCTCTCTCTCTCTCTCTCTCTATATATATATATATATATATATATATAATATATATATATATATATATATATGCAATATGAGAGGGTACAAATAGGAGTGGGGTTTAGTTAAAATAACATGAAAATAAAATAAAAAAGATTATATAACTATCTAAGGGGAAGGTTTACAAGTACATCATGATGCAATCTACTTTTCCAGTAATTTTCATTTTATTCTAAGTGAAGTAATGAATACACGTCCTTGGCCAACTTCGAAAAAGCGAGTCTGGAGATAACCAACATAATGGAAGAATGTCCTTGTTTTTATCCCTTTTTTGTATTTTTTTGTATCTTGAAAAATACAGTTTATCAATTACATTATTGTGGCTCGTTCTACTCATTATGAATGTCCCCAAAGTACGCATGACAGATCTTGCGTAACCATGAGGACAATGCGTGAAAAAAGAGAGAGAGAAGACGAAGAATTACCATACGAAGAAGAAGAAGAACGTACGAGATCTTCGTATAAAAACACTTTGAAGAGAGAAGACGAAGAATTACAATACGAAGAAGAAGAGTATAAAAACACTTTGAATTATGATGAGCTATTCATACAAAAACACTTGAATTACGACGACGAAAAAGCATGGCGCAAGCAAAGTGGATACATTGAACTGTGGGAAAACTGTTGTACTTCTCTGATAATTAAATGCAGAGTTGCGCTGAGACGGTCATACGAAAGCATTACTGCAATTCTTGTGATGATTACGAGCAAGTTTCGTGCATATTGAAATCGCAAGTCTGCTAAAAGAATATAAACATACTGAAACCACAGGGATACTAAGAGAACATTATACTCAAACCACAAGGATACTTAAATAATAACAATATACGGAAACTAAAAGTATACTTAAACAATAATAATATACTGAAACTAAAAGTATACTTAAACAATAATAATATACGGAAAGCAAAAGTATACATAAACAATAATATAATTAAATAATAATATGCTGAAACCAAAAGTATACCCAAATAAAAATAATATACTTAAATAATAATATACTGAAACCAAAAGTATACCTAAACAATAATATACGGAAACAAGTTTACTCAAACAACAATAATATACTGAAATCACACGTATACTTAAAGAGCAATTATCTAGGGAAGGAATAATGTCATATTGTTTACAGTTATCCCCAGAACGTATGAAGGAATATATATATATATATATATATATATATATATATATATATATATATATATATATATATATATATATATATATATATATAATCTAATGCCCAGGAAGACCCACAAAGGTTGAAAGGTTGTTCAAATCAAGCGTGAACGTTACTTGCGAAAGTTTGTCAGACATAATATTTATATAATTCATCGTTTCGGAGCATGTATGCAACAGCTGCCGTGTTACACTGTCATTATCTAAAGCGTCTCATTTCTTTGCTTTCTTGCCTTACTTGCGTTCGTGAATCAAGGACAAATATACTTCCCCCCCTCTCTCTCTCTCTCTCTCTCTCTCTCTCTCTCTCTCTCTCTCTCTCTCTCTCTCTGTCAGGCATAATTTTGCTTTCATACCACCAATATCAGCGAATGCAATTGGGATCTCTATGGAGGTTGGTGAATTTATCATAATTCTTTGCTTTTATCCCAGTGAATTAGACGAATTCATTCAGCTATTACATTTCACCTATGTTGCAAAAAATTGTTTCGTTAAGTCTGGTGGGTACATAATCCCCATTAAGACATACAAACAACAAAGTCACTCTCGTATTTCTTCCGTCATGTGACTCGTCTTTCAAACAAGAACTGTTCTCGAATACTAAGGAGCTCATTATAAAATTGTTTCGTTAAGTCTGGTGGGTACATAATCCCCATTAAGACAGACAAACAACAAAGCCACTCTCGTATTTCTTCCGTCATGTGACACGTCTTTCAAACCAGAGTTGTTCTCGAATACTAAGGAGCTCATTATAATATTGGCGGTGTTGCAGGCACCACAGTTTTGTAGCAAACATCTTTTGATCGATGAAAACCCTCCCCAATTCATACTCGTGCGTCATTATTCACACTCATCCATGGAATTCACGGCTCACAAGCTCTGAAATATTGGACCATGAAATCGACTGCGAATTCCTCTTCACGTGGCACAAAGCACACGGTAGCTCACAGCAGACGTGAGCATCGTCATTTGCATTCATCAGATCTGTAGACATGAGGTTTAAACAACTTACACTACAGACAAACTTGACATCAAAACAGAATGCAAATACACGGCGCAACAAACAAGATAAGAATATACGAGAATATACGCAACATGAACACACCCAAAAACACAAAACAAAGAAAATTGAAATAAAAAACAGAGCAGAGAGAGAGAGAGAGAGAGAGAGAGAGAGAGAGAGAGAGAGAGAGAGAGAGAGAGAGAGAGAGAGAGAGAGAGAGAGAGGTAGCTCGCAAACTCGCGGAACAACAGAAATTTCTCTCTGAATCTGCATACTTAACGACGTGAAATACTTTTATTGATCTTAACATCTAATGGGAGGGTAATTTTCATTTTATCAACACTGCCAGAGGCAAGACATTTTGTACGAGCACAAAGGGCTTATACGAGAGGTCTTGTCGCATATTATATAATTTTATGTTTTATGTCTCGTTTTACTAGAGGGTTTCATAATTTAGAAACACACACATTCATGACTTGTGTGTGTATAATATATATATATAATATATATAGATATGTATGTATATATATATGTATGTATCTGTATGTATATATATATTATATATTATATATATATGCACGTGTGTAGAATCTACTGATCACTTTTACCAGACACATACGTAATTCTAATTCGAGAAGTTAAGAGGGCATTGTGGCTATTAGAATTACATGTACACGTGTGTATAAATTTATTGTTTTTATGCCTGGGGAGGAAAAGATATACGAGTGAAAGGTCTTTCACTGAGTTCATGACAACTCCCAATAAATTTACACAAAAGCGCGTCAATGTTGTTTCCATCAAAATCGACTTCTCCTCTTCTAATCAAAGGCAAACTAAAAGCATAAGGTCGAGAGTCTCAATAAAGATGGACTAAAAAATACCCTACAGACCTCTGTGTTAAAAGAAATTAACTGGCAGCTAATTCTCGTGGACATGCAGCAGTAATCCTCATCATAATGAGTTCATGAGTGACCTTATCCACTGATTACATTGAGGACAAACGCCTTTCCAGTTTGGGCTATGTTCCCACCTTGTGTTCCATGACTTTTGACTCTGGGTTCCATAAGGTCTTAAGTAAGTAAGTAAATGCTTTTAAAGTTGAAGCTACTTTTCTGATATTCTAAATTCCATCACCTCTGAATTAACTGAGGCAAATTTAGACTTTTGAATCAATTAAAGCAAATTTAGACCTCTGAATCGATTAAGGCAGATTTAGACCTCTGAATCCATTATGGCAAATTTAGACTTTTGAATTAATTAAGGCAAATTTAGAATTCTGAATCAATTAAGGCAAATTAAGACTTCTGAATTAATTAAGGCAAATTTAGACCTCTGAATCAATTAAGGTAAATTTAGAATTCTGAGCCAATTAACGAAAATTTAGAATTCTGAATCAATTGTGGAAAATTTAGAATTCTGAGTCAGTTAAGGCAAATTTAGAATTTGAATCAATTAAGACAAATTTAGACTTCTTTAGACTGCTGAATCAATTAAGGCAAATTTAGAATGAATAAACTTAGGCAAGTTTAGACTTCTGAATCAATAAAGCAAATTTAGACTTCTGAATCAATTAAGGCAAATTTAGACTTCTGAACCAATTAAGGCAAATTCAGACTCCTGAATCAATTCAGGCAAACGTCTTTCCAGTTGAGGCTGAATCCTCAATCTGCCTTTGAATTTATTATATTCAGGTAAAATGTTCTTCCAGCTGACACTGCGTCCATGACCCACTGGGTGAACCCAGACTGACCGTCCTTCTACTTCAGGCTGACCCCATGCCCTGACTTCAGTGACAATATATAAGTAAAAGTATATCCGTGCTTTCAGGAAAACGCAAGCAAATGCAATACGATAAACTGCCTTGAAGCCTCACTAGAAAGAAAGAAAGGTATGTTCACTTAAACTTCTCATTTACCCGGCCATTGTGCATTGTTCCCTTTACAAAAGCATCATAAATGAGAATCGATGATTTAACTTCGGTGATATTCCATGGCTGTTTACAGTCGCAAGATATTAACAACAACAACAACAACAATAATAATAAATAATAATATAATAACAATAATAAAACGTCATCATTTTTCTTCTACTTTATTATTATTATTATTATTATTATTATTATTATTATTATTATTATGATGTACGCATTCACACGGAATAAACCATAGCGACCGTTAATCGACTGACCAAGATTTCAAGAAAAAGAATTCCTTGTAAGTGAAAAAAAAAAAAAAAGAGGATAAAGACGATTTCCATCATCTGCACACACACACACACACACACACACACACACACACACACACACACACACACACACACTCCAGGTCGCCGCAGGAAGAAACGAAGACAAATGATACGACCGCTGTGAATACGTAAGGTGCGCAGTTACATTAAACTCACCAGAAGCTCACTGATATCACTTTAGTCAATCATCCTTAATTATCCTGGCAATTTCCAAGTAAGTGGACAGCACACGATGAAATATGCATTAGGTCATAATTTTGTTTTTTGAATGAAATGCCAAAGGATGAAGGAGGTATAGAATTCACTCTACATTCGATAGTGACGTTTAAACAGTGACAAGGAATAGCTGAATTCTTGTAGTGAGAAGCACTTGGTTTCCGTGGAGAGAATGTAGGGAGAAATAATTTACCGATTTGAAAAGATCATGAGAGTGAACAGAGTCGTTACTGAAGAACAATTTCTATTAGAAGGAAGGACAGATGGACGGAAGTGGTCGACTTTAAAATGTATATAATCTGTAAGTTATCTCAAAGTAAATGTTATTATACGAATATAAAACAAAGGTATACGGAGTATTATACATACCGGTAATGTGATGACAATAGAATATTTTACCAATAAAAGCAAAAGAGGAACATAAACTAATACAGACTTTGACCCGGATCTAAATAATAATAATAATAATAATAATAATAATAATAATAATAATAATAATAATAATAATAATGGCAAAGAAATTCACAATGGTGTAAGTGTAAATATATATTGAAAATATATACAGAACGATAGAGCTTTCGAGAACCTGGTCGACTCTCCTTCTCAATCTGACTGACTCGCACCACTGTGGATTTCCTAGCCATTTTAGTGACTCATACGATTATGAGATTTTCGTGATTAATAATAGTAATAATAATAATAATAACTGAAGTAATACCATGAAATCGAACACAGAACATGCCTATAAATCCCATAACACAATGACACGCCATCATTCCAAACGGTTACTCAAACCACGTCATCAGGGCTGAGAACGAACGCCAAATCGAACACAAAAGACACCGCCAAAGGCTTTGCAAACTCGATGTCACACCGGAGGACCGCGACGTCACAGAGGTTCCCAGGGGCTAGAAGGGAGGACCCCTAAAATTAGGCCGGAGATTTCGGAGAGAGATATTATTACCTTGCGCGAATGGTCTACGTGGTCTCACAGCCCGGAGAAGAGTAACGCTTGTGTCACCGTCTGGTCGGACAGGTTAACTTCGCTTTTGAAAAGTTCTGATGAGTTTTCAATTTTTTTTTTCAAGATCTTTTCTCTCTTTTTTTATTTCCTTCGGCACTGGTTAATGTCGATGGTTTGGGTAAGAAAAAAAAAAAACAACACCTTCACTGATTGTTTGTCTTGTGGTGGGGACGGACATGGATCATGTATTTATAATTTTTTTTAAATGCTCTCTCTCTCTCTCTCTCTCTCTCTCTCTCTCTCTCTCTGTCAAACAATGATGCCTTCGGGTCGCTTCGGTGTAGAGTCTGTGATCCGTGAATGGTCAAAATTGTGTTATTTTCCCCCCCTTCCCCCAAAATGTGCTGAGTAAAAATATAGTGATAAAACCTAGGTCATGATGCGTATTTAGCTGGTCGTGCAAGGCAGAGAACCTCTTAAGTTACTCTGTAGTGGCTAAAGTTATGAAAAAACAAACTATGTCGTTGTAAACTTTTTTTTTTCATTTTCCCAAGCGCTTTACTCAGTAACATCGAGCCATTGTTATCATACTGTTATTTTGTAAGGACACTAATAATAAAAATAATAACAATAATAGAATAATATTATAACAATGATAATGCAGACCTTACTAATACAATAAAATTACTAACAATTACCAATATACCAAGTCATTGTCATCATATTATTGTTAATCACAATGTAAAACGTTGCCATATATATATATATATATATATATATATATATATATATATATATATATATATATATATATATATATATATATATATATATATATATATATATATATATATATATATATATATATATATATATAAACTTACTGACTAGTTGATTCCATACAAAGAACTACACCGCCGCGTCAACCTTGGTCATCACCGACGCCAAAAATACACAATTCGCAAAAGGAGTTCATTTGAATCATCTATGAAAAACGCGGGGAATATTTTCACACGAAGAGATGTTAAAAAAAAGATGTTCTTCCCATTTATTGCGCGCTCGCCGTAGATAAATATACCGCGCGTGCGCATTCCACTTCAGCGATTGCGTGTTACATTTCAGAAAGTCGAAAATACAGTGTGGCGTGTATGGGGGGATGAGAGCGGTGCGTATGTGCGTGTGTGTGTGTTGGGGAGGACCGGTGGATGGGTGGGTGACCGAAAATGGAATAAGGGGGAATAGTCTCGTTTCTCTCATTATCTGATACATTCGAATCACGAAAAACCGGCGTCTGACGATTGCATATGTACACCCACCCATACTGTCAGTTCCCTTTCAATAACAATCTCTTATTATTTTTTGTGAAGATCTCAGCGAAGGATTAAAGACCAGAAGCCCTTTTCTTTTTTTGTTCCATTTTTCTCTTTCGACTTTTTCCCCCCTAATTTTTC